>NW_019265821.1:0-8851 GCF_002742605.1 Olea europaea var. sylvestris | reverse complement strand
CGAAATTGTGCCCGACGCAATTTTTGTTTCCGATCAATCTGTCAAATTTGTGCCCAATTCGACGCCGTCGCGAAAAATTACGAAATTTCCCCCGGAGCGATTTTTGTTTCCCATCAATCAGTCCAATTTTAGACGATTCCAAGACCGTCGCGAAAAAAGAGAATATTGCCCCCGGCTCCATTTTTTTCCGATCAATCGGTCAAATTTGAGCCCATTTCGACACCGTCGCGAAAAATGTCGAAATCGCCCCCGACGCGATTTTATTTTCCTATCAATCAGTCAAATTTTAGCCAATTTCGACACCGTCGCGAAAAATGACGAAATCGCCCCGGCGCGATTTTTGCTTCCCATCAATCAGTCAAATTTTAGCCGATTCCGACACCGTCGTGAAAAATTACGAAATTGCCCCCGGTGTGATTTTTGTTTCCGATCAATCAGTCAATTTTGAGCCCATTCCGACCCCGTCTCGAAAAATGACGAAATTGCCCCTGCGCGATTTTTGTTTCCCATCAATCAGCTAAATTTTAGACGATTCCGCCACCGTCGTGAAAAATGACGAAATTGCCCTCGGTGCGATTTTTATTTCCGATTAATCGGTCAAATTTTATTCGATTCCGACACCGTTTGGAAAAATGACGAAATTGTGCCCGACGCAATTTTTGTTTCCGATCATTCTGTCAAATTTGTGCCCAATTCGACGCCGACGCGAAAAATTACGAAATTGCCCCCGGCGCGACTTTTGTTTCCCATCAATCAGTCAAATTTTTACCGATTCCGACACCGTCGCGAAAAATGACGAAATTGCCCCCGGCGCGATTTTTGTTTCTCATAAATCAGTCAGGTTTTAGCCGATTCCGACACCGTCTCGAAAAATGACGAAATTGCCCCTGCGCGATTTTTTTTCCAATCAATCGGTCAAATTTGAGCCCATTTCAACAACATCGCGAAAAATGACGAAATCGCCCCCGGCGCGATTTTTGTTTCCAATTAGTCTGTCAAATTTTTGCTCATTCCAACACCGTCGCGAAAAATGACGAAATCGCCCCCGGCGCGATTTTTGTTTCCCATCAATCAGTCAAATTTTAGTCGATTCCGACACCGTCGCGAAAATTGACGAAATTGCTTCCGGCGCGATTTTTGTTTCCCTCAATCAGTCAAATTTTAGACGATTCCAAAACCGTCGCGAAAAATGACGAAATCGACCCTGGCGCGATTTTTTTTCGATGAATCGTTCAAATTTAAGCCCATTTCGACACCGTCGCGAAAAATGACGAAATCGCCCCCGGCGGGACTTTTTTTCCCATCAATCAGTCAAATTTTAGCCGATTCCGACACCGTTGTGAAAAATGACGAACTTGCCCCCGGCGCGATTTTTGTTTCCCATCAATCAGTCAAATTTTAGACGATTCCAAAACCGTCGCGAAAAATGACGAAATCGCCCCCGGCGCGATTTTTGTTTCCCATCAATCAGTCAAATTTTAGACGATTCCAAAACCGTCACGAAAAATGATGAAATCGACCCCGGCGCGATTTTTTTTCCGATGACTCGTTCATATTTGAGCCCATTTCGACACCGTCGCGAAAAATGACGAAATCTCCCCCGGCGCGATTTTTGTTTCCCATCAATCAGTCAAATTTTAGCTGATTTCGAAACTGTTGCGTAAAATGACGAAATTACCCCTGGCGCGATTTTTGTTTCCGATCAATCGTTCAAATTTGTGCCCATTTCGACACCGTCGGAAAAAATGACGAAATCGCACCCTGCGCGATTTTTGTTTCCGATCAATCTGTCAAATTTGAGCCCAATTCGACGCCGTCGCGAAAAATTACGAAATCGCCCCCGGCGCGATTTTTGTTTCCCATCAATTAGCCAAATTTTAGCCGATTTCGACACCGTCGCGAAAAATGAAGAAATTCCCCTCGACGCAATTTTTGTTTCCCATCAATCTGTCAAATTTTAGATAATTCCAAAACCGTTGCGAAAAATGACGAAATTGCCCCCGGCGCGATTTTTTTCCGATGAATCGGTCAAATTTGAGCCCATTTCGACACCGTCGCGAAAAATGACGAAATCGCCCTCGGTGCGATTTTTTTCCCATCAATCAATCAAATTTTAGCCGATTTCGACACCGTCGCGAAAAATGACGAAATTGCCCTCGGCACGATTTTTGGTTCCCATCAATCAGTCCAATTTTAGACGATTCCAAGACCGTCGCGAAAAAAGAGGATATTGCCCCCGGCTCCATTTTTTTCCCATCTATCGGTCAAATTTGAGCCCATTTCGACACCGTCGCGAAAAATGTCGAAATCGCCCCCGGCGCGATTTTTTTCCCATCAATCAGTCAAATTTTAGCGTATTCCGACACCGCCGCGAAAAATGACGAAATCGCCCCCGACGCGATTTTTGTTTCCCATCAATCAGTCAACTTTTTGCCGATTCCGACACCGTCATGAAAAATGACGAAATTGCCCCCGGCGCGATTTTTGTTTCTCATCAATCAGTGAAATTTTAACCGATTCCGACACCGTCTCGAAAAATGACGAAATTGCCCCTACGCGATTTTTGTTTCCCATCAATCAGTCAAATTTTAGCCGATTTCGACACTGTCGCGAAAAATGACGTAATTGACCCCGGCGCGATTTTTGTTTCCAATCAATTGGTCAAATTTGAGCCCATTTCGACACCGTCGCGAAAAATGACGAAATCGCCCCCGGCACGATTTTTGTTTCCCTTCAGTCAGTCAAATTTTAGCCGATTACGACACCGTCGCGAAAAATGACGAAATTGCCCTCGGCGCGATTTTTGTTTCCGATAAAACTCTCAAATTTTTGCCCATTCCAACACAGTCGCGAAAAATGACGAAATAGACCCCGGTGCGATTTTTGTTTCCGATCAATCAGTCAAATTTTAGCCGATTCCGACACCGTTGTGAAAAATGACGAAATTGCGCCCGACGCGATTTTTGTTTCCGATCAATCAGTCAAATTTTAGCCGATTCCGACACCGTTGTGAAAAATGACGAAATTGCGCCCGACGCGATTTTTGTTTCCGATCAATCAGTCAAATTTTAGCCGATTCCGACACCGTTGTGAAAAATGACGAAATTGCGCCCGACGCGATTTTTGTTTCCGATCAATCAGTCAAATTTTAGCCGATTCCGACACCGTTGTGAAAAATGACGAAATTGCGCCCGACGCGATTTTTGTTTCCGATCAATCAGTCAAATTTTAGCCGATTCCGACACCGTTGTGAAAAATGACGAAATTGCGCCCGACGCGATTTTTGTTTCCGATCAATCAGTCAAATTTTAGCCGATTCCGACACCGTTGTGAAAAATGACGAAATTGCGCCCGACGCGATTTTTGTTTCCGATCAATCAGTCAAATTTTAGCCGATTCCGACACCGTTGTGAAAAATGACGAAATTGCGCCCGACGCGATTTTTGTTTCCGATCAATCAGTCAAATTTTAGCCGATTCCGACACCGTTGTGAAAAATGACGAAATTGCGCCCGACGCGATTTTTGTTTCCGATCAATCAGTCAAATTTTAGCCGATTCCGACACCGTTGTGAAAAATGACGAAATTGCGCCCGACGCGATTTTTGTTTCCGATCAATCAGTCAAATTTTAGCCGATTCCGACACCGTTGTGAAAAATGACGAAATTGCGCCCGACGCGATTTTTGTTTCCGATCAATCAGTCAAATTTTAGCCGATTCCGACACCGTTGTGAAAAATGACGAAATTGCGCCCGACGCGATTTTTGTTTCCGATCAATCAGTCAAATTTTAGCCGATTTCGACACCGTCGCGAAAAATTACGAAATCCCCCCCGGCTTAATTTTTGTTTCCCATCAATCAGTCAAATTTTAGTCGCTTCCGACACCGTCGCGAAAATTGACGAAATTGCTCCCGGCGCGATTTTTGTTTCCCATCAATCAGTCAAATTTTAGCGGATTCCAAAACCGTCATGAAAAATGACGAAATCGACCCCGGCGCGATTTTTTTCCGATGAATCGGTCAAATTTGAGCCCATTTCGACATCGTCGCGAAAAATGACGAAATCGCCCCCGGCGCGATTTTTGTTTCCCATCAATCAGTCAAATTTAACTGATTTCGAAACTGTTGCGAAAAATGACGAAATTACCCCCGGCGCGATTTTTGTTTCCGATCAATCGTTCAAATTTGTCCCCATTTAGACACCGTCGGGAAAAATGACGAAATCGCACCCTGCGCGATTTTTGTTTCCGATCAATCTGTCAAATCTGAGCCCATTTCGACACCGTCGCGAAAAATTACGAAATCGCCCCCGGCACGATTTTTGTTTCCCATCAATCAGCCAAATTTTAGCCGATTCCGGCACCGTCGCGACAAATGACGAAATTGCCCTCGGCGCAATTTTTGTTTCCAATCAATCTGTCAAATTTTAGATAATTCCAAAACCGTTGCGAAAAATGACGAAATTGCCCCCGGCGCGATTTTTGTTTCCCATCAATCAGTCAAATTTTAGACGATTCCAAAATCGTCGCGAAAAAGGACGAAATCGCCCCCGGCACGACTTTTGTTTCCCATCAATCAGTAAAATTAAATGACGAAATTGCCCCCGACGCAATTTTTTGTTTCCGATCAATCAGTCAATTTTGAGCCCATTCCGACGCCGTCGCGAAAAATGACGAAAACGCCCCCGGCGCGATTTTTGATTCCCATCAATCAGTCAAATTTTAGACGATTCCAAAATCGTCGCGAAAAATGACGAAATCGGCCCCGGCGGGATTTTTTTTCGATGAATTGGTCAAATTTGAGCCCATTTCGACACCGTCGCGAAAAATGACGAAATCGCCCGCGGCGCGATTTTTTTTCCCATCAGTCAGTCAAATTTTAGCCGATTCCGACACCGTCGCGAAAAATGTCGAAATCGCCCCCGACGCGATTTTATTTTCCTATCAATCAGTCAAATTTTAGACGATTTCGACCCCGTCGCGAAAAATGACGAAATCGACCTCGGCGGGATTTTTTTCCCGATGAATCGGTCAAATTTGAGCCCATTTCGACGGTTTTTGTTTCCCATCAATCAGTCAAATTTTAGACGATTTCGACCCCGTCGCGAAAAATGACGAAATCGACCTCGGCGGGATTTTTTTCCGATGAATTGGTCAAATTTGAGCCCATTTCGACACCGTCGCAAAAAATGACGAAATCGCCCCCGGCACGATTTTTGTTTCCCATCAATCGTCAAATTTTAGCCGATTTCGACACCGTCGCGAAAAATGACGAAATCGCCCCCGGCGCGATTTTTGTTTCCCATCAATCAGTCAAATTTTAGCCGTTTCCGACACCGTCTCGAAAAATGACCAAATTGCCCCTGCGCGATTTTTGTTTCCCATCAATCAGTCAAATTTTAGACGATTCCAAAGCCGTCGCGAAAAATGACGAAATCGACCCCGACGGGATTTTTTTCCCGATGAATTGGTCAAATTTGAGCCCATTTCGACACCGTCGCAAAAAATGACGAAATCGCCCCCGGCACGATTTTTGTTTCCCTTCAGTCAGTCAAATTTTAGCCGATTACGACACCGTCGCGAAAAATGACGAAATTGCCCTCGGCGCGATTTTTGTTAACGATCAATCAGTCAAATTTTAGCCGATTCCGACACCGTCGCGAAAAATGACGAAATTGCCCTCGGCGCGATTTTTGTTTCCGATAAATCTATCAAATTTCTACCCATTCCAACACAGTCGCGAAAAATGACGAAATAGACCCCGGTGCGATTTTTGTTTCCGATCAATCAATCAAATTTTAGACCATTCTGACGCCGTCGCGAAAAACGACGAAATTGCCCTCGGCGCGATTTTTATTACCGATTAATTTGTCAAATTTTAGCCGATTCCGATACCGTTGTGAAAAATGACGAAATTGCGCCCGACGCGATTTTTGTTTCCGATCAATCTATCAAATTTGAGCCCATTTCGACACCGTCGCGAAAAATTACCAAATCACCCCCGGCTTAATTTTTGTTTCCCATCAATCAGTCAAATTTTAGCCGATTTCGACACCGTCGCGAAAAATGACGAAATTGCCCTCGGCGCGATTTTTGGTTCCCATCAATCAGTCCAATTTTAGACGATTCCAAGACCGTCGCGAAAAGAAATGATATTGCCCCCGGCTCCATTTTTTTTCGATCAATCGTTCAAATTTGAGCCCATTTCGACACCGTCGTGAAAAATGACGAATCGCCCCCGGCGCGATTTTTTCCCCCATCAATCAGTCAAATTTTAGCCGATTCCGACACCGTCGCGAAAAATGACGAAATCGCCCCCTGCGCGATTTTTGTTTCCCATCAGTCAGTCAAATTTTAGCCGATTACGACACCGTCGCGAAAAATGACGAAATTGCCCTCGGCGCGATTTTTGTTTCCGATAAATCTATCAAATTTTTGCCCATTCCAACACAGTCGCGAAAAATGACGAAATAGACCCCGGTGCGATTTTTGTTTCCGATCAATCAATCAAATTTTAGACCATACTGACGCCGTCGCGAAAATGACGAAATTGCCCTCGGCGCAATTTTTGGTTCCCATCAATCAGTCCAATTTTAGACGATTCCAAGACCGTCGCGAAAAAAGAGGATATTGCCCCCGGCTCCATTTTTTTCCGATCAATCGTTCAAATTTGAGCCCATTTCGACACCGTCGCGAAAAATGTCGAAATCGCCCCCGACGCTATTTTATTTTCCTATCAATCAGTCAAATTTTAGCCAATTTCGACACCGTCGCGAAAAATGACGAAATCGCCCCGGCGCGATTTTTGTTTCCCATCAATCAGTCAAATTTTAGCCGATTCCGACACCGACGTGAAAAATTACGAAATTGCCCCCGGTGTGATTTTTGTTTCCGATCAATCAGTCAAATTTGAGCCCATTCCGACCCCGTCTCGAAAAATGACGAAATTGATCCTGTGCGATTTTTGTTTCCCATCAATCAGTTAAATTTTAGACGATTCCGCCACCGTCGTGAAAAATGACGAAATTGCCCTCGGTGCGATTTTTATTTCCGATTAATCGGTCAAATTTTATTCGATTCCGACACCGTTTGGAAAAATGACGAAATTGTGCCCAACGCAATTTTTGTTTCCGATCATTCTGTCAAATTTGTGCCCAATTCGACGCCGTCGCGAAAAATTACGAAATTGCCCCCGGCGCGACATTTGTTTCCCATCAATCAGTCAAATTTTTACCGATTCCGACACCGTCGCGAAAAATGACGAAATTGCCCCCGGCGCGATTTTTGTTTCTCATAAATCAGTCAGGTTTTAGCCGATTCCGACACCGTCTCGAAAAATGACGAAATTGCCCCTGCGCGATTTTTTTTCCAATCAATCGGTTAAATTTTAGCCCATTTCGACACCATCGTGAAAAATGACGAAATCGCCCCCGGCCCGATTTTTGTTTCCGATCAGTCTGTCAAATTTTTGCTCATTCCAACACCGTCGCGAAAAATGACGAAATCGCCCCCGGCGCGATTTTTGTTTCCCATCAATCAGTCAAATTTTAGTCGATTCCGACACCGTCGCGAAAATTGACGAAATTGTTCCGGCGCGATTTTTGTTTCCCATCAATCAGTCAAATTTTAGACGATTCCAAAACCGTCGCGAAAAATGACGAAATCGACCCCGGCGCGATTTTTTTTCCGATGAATCGTTCAAATTTGAGCCCATTTCGACACCGTCGCGAAAAATGACGAAATCGCCCCCGGCGCGACTTTTTTTCCCATCAATCAATCAAATTTTAGCTGATTCCGACACCGTCGCGAAAAATGACGAACTTGCCCCCGGCGCGATTTTTGTTTCCCATCAATCAGTCAAATTTTAGACGATTCCAAAACCGTCGCGAAAAATGACGAAATTGCCCCCGGCGCGATTTTTGTTTCCGATCAATCAGTCAAAATTTAGCCGATTCCGACACCGTCGCGAAAAACGACGAAATTGCCCACGACGCGATTTTTAATTCCGATCAATCAGTCAAATTTTAGCCGATTTCGACACCGTCGCGAAAAATGACGAAATAGCCCCCGGCGCGATTTTTGTTTCCGATCAATCAGTCAAAATTTAGCCGATTCCGACACCGTCGCGAAAAACGACGAAATTGCCCACGACGCGATTTTTAATTCCGATCAATCAGTCAAATTTTAGCCGATTTCGACACCGTCGCGAAAAATGACGAAATAGCCCCCGGCGCGATTTTTGTTTCCGATCAATCTGTCAAATTTGAGCCCAATTCGACGCCGGCGCGAAAAATTACGAAATCGCCCCCGGCGCGATTTTTGTTTCCCATCAATTAGCCAAATTTTAGCCGATTTCGACACCGTCGCGAAAAATGACGAAATTGCCCTCGACGCAATTTTTGTTTCCCATCAATCTGTCAAATTTTAGATAATTCCAAAACCGTTGCGAAAAATGACGAAATTGCCCCCAGCGCGATTTTTTTCCGATGAATCGGTCAAATTTGAGCCCATTTCGACACCGTCGCAAAAAATGATGAAATCGCCCTCGGCTCGATTTTTTTCCCATCAATCAATCAAATTTTAGCCGATTTCGACACCGTCGCGAAAAATGACGAAATTGCCCTCGGCACGATTTTTGGTTCCCATCAATCAGTCCAATTTTAGACGATTCCAAGACCGTCGCGAAAAAAGAGGATATTGCCCCCGGCTCCATTTTTTTCCGATCAATCGGTGAAATTTTTGCCCATTTCGACACCGTCGCGAAAAATGTCGAAATCGACCCCGGCGCGATTTTTGTTTCCGATCAATTGGTCAAATTTGAGCCCATTTCGACACCGTCGCGAAAAATGACGA
>NW_019265820.1:0-9232 GCF_002742605.1 Olea europaea var. sylvestris | reverse complement strand
GGTGTCGGAATGGGATCAAATTTGATAAGTTCTTCGGAAACAAAAATTGCGCCAGGGGCAATTTCGTTGTTTTTCGCGATGGTCTCGAAATGGGCTCAAATTTGACAGGTTGATCGGAAAGAAAAATTTATCCGTGCGCAATTTCGGCATTTTTCCCGACGGGGTCGGATTGGTCTAAAATTTGACAGATTGATCGTAAACAAAAATCGAGCCTGGAGCAATTTCATCATTTTTCGCGACGGAGTCGGAATGGGCTCAAATTTGACACGTTGATCGGAAACAAAAATCGCACGGGGGGCAATTTCGTCATTTTTCGCCACGGAGTCGAAATGGGCTAAAATTTGACAGGTAGACCGGGAACAAAAATCTCGCGGGGGGGAATTTCGTCATTTTTCGCGACGGAGTCGGAATGGGCTCAAATTTGACAGGTTGATCGGGAACAAAAATCTCGCTGGGGGGAATTAAGTCATTTTTCGCGACGGAGTCGGAATGGGCTCAAATTTGGCAGGTTGATTGGAAACAAAAATCGCCCCAGGGGCTATTTCGTCATTTTTCGCGACGGTGTCGGAATGGGCTCAAATTCGACAGGTTGAGCGGAAACAAAAATTTATCTGGGTACAATTTCGTCATTTTTCGCGACGGGGTCGGATTGGGCTCATATTTGACAGGTTGATCGTAAACAAAAATCGCTCCGGGGGAAATTTCGTCATTTTTCGAGACCGAGACGAAATTGGCCCAAATTTGACAGATTGATCGGAAACAAAAATCGATCCGGGGGGATTTCGTCATTTTTCGCGACGGAGTCGAAATGGTCTCAAATTTGACAGGTTGATCGAGAACAAAAATCGCGCCAGGGGCAATTTCGTCATTTTTCGCGACGGTGTCGGAATGGGCTCAAATTTGATAAGTTGATCAGAAACAAAAATCTCGCAGGGGGAATTTCGTCATTTTTTGCGACGGAGTCGGAATTTGCTCAAATTTGACAGGTTGATTGGGAACAAAAATCGCACCAGGGACAATTTCGTCATTTTTCACGACGGTGTCGGAATGGGGTCAAATTTGATAAGTTGATCGGAAACAAAAATCGCGCCAGGAGCAATTTCGTCGTTTTTCGCGATGGTGTCGGAATGGGCTCAAATTTGACAGGTTGATCGAAACCAAAAATTTATCCGTGCGCAATTTCGTCATTTTTCGCGATGGGGTCGGATTGGTCTAAAATTTGACAGATTGATCGTAAACAAAAATGGAGCCTGGAGCAATTTCGTCATTTTTCGCTACGGAGTCGAAATGGGCTCAAATTTGACAGGTTGACCGGGAACAAAAATCTCGCCGGGGGGAATTACACCATCTTTCGCGACGGAGTCGGAATGGGCTCAAATTCGGCAGGTTGATTGGGAACAAAAATCGCCCCAGGGGCAATTTCGTCATTTTTCGCGACGGGGTCAGATTGGTCTAAAATTTGACAGATTGATCGTAAAAAAAAATCGTGCCTGGAGCAATTTCGTCATTTTTCGCGACGGAGTCGGAATGGGCTCAAATTTGACACGTTGATCGGAAAAAAAAAACCACGCCAGGGGCAATTTCGTAATTTTCACGAAGGTGTCGGAATGGGCTCAAATTTGACAGGTTGATCGTAAACAAAAATCGCGCGGGGGGCAATTTCGTCATTTTTTGCCACGGAGTCGGAATGGGCCAAAATTTGACAGGTAGACCAGGAACAAAAATCTCGCCGGGGGGAATTTCGTCATTTTTCGCGACGGAGTCGGAATGGGCTCAAATTTGATAGGTTGATCGGGAACAAAAATCGCGCCGGGGCAATTTCGTCATTTTTTGCGACGGTGTCGGAATGGGCTCAAATTTGACTGGTTGATCGGAAACAAAAATTTATCCGGGCGCAATTTCGTCATTTTTCGCGACGGGGTCGGATTGGGCCCAAATTTGACAGGTTGATTGGAAACAAAAATCCCGCCGGGGACAATTTCGTCATTTTTCGCGACGGAGACGGAATTTGCTCAAATTTGACAGGTTGATCGGGATCAAAAATCGCGCCAGGGAGAATTTCATCATTTTTCGCGACGGTGTTGGAATGGGCTCAAATTTAACTGGTTGATCGGAAACAAAAATTTATCCAGGCGCAATTTGGTTCTTTTTTCGCGATGGGGTCGGATTGGGCTCAAATTTTACCGATTGATCGTATTCAAAAATCGCGCCGGGAGCAATTTCGTCATTTTTCACGATGGAGTCGGAATGGGCTCAAATTTGACAGGTTGATCGGAAACAAAAATCACGCCAGGGGCAATTTCGTCATTTTCACGATGGTGTCGGAATGGGCTCAAATTTGACAGGTTGATCGGAAACAAAAATCGCGCGGGGGGCAATTTTGTCATTTTTTGCAACGGAGTGGGAATGGGCTAAAATTTGACAGGTTGATCAGGAACAAAAATCTCGCAGGTGGGAATTTCGTCATTTTTCGCGACGGAGTAGGAATTCGCTCAAATTTGACAGGTTGATCGGGAACAAAAATCGCGCCAGGGGCAATTTCGTCATTTTTCGCGACGGTGTCGGAATGGGCTCAAGTTTGACTGGTTGACCGGAAACAAAAATTTATCCGGGCGCAATTTCGTTATTTTTCGCGACGGAGTCAAAATGGGCTCAAATTTGACAGGTTGATCATGAACAAAAATCGCACCAGGGGCAATTTCGTCATTTTTCGCGACGGTGTCGGAATGGGCTCAAATTTGATAAGTTGATCGGAAACAAAAATCTCGTATGGGGGAATTTTGTCATTTTTTGCGACGGAGTCGGAATTTGCTCAAATTGGACAGGTTGATCGGGAAAAAAAATCGCGCGAGGGGCAATTTCATCATTTTTCGCCACGGAGTCGGAATGGGCTAAAATTTGACAGGTAGACCGGGAACAAAAATCTCGCCGGGGGGAATTTCGTCATTTTTCGCGACGGAGTCGGAATGGGCTCAAATTTGACAGGTTGATCGGGAACAAAAATCGCGCCAGGAGCAATTTCGTCATTTTTCGCGACGGCGTCGGAATGGTCTCAAATTTGACAGGTTGATTGGAAACAAAAATTCATCCGGGCGCAATTTCGTCATTTTTCGCGACGGGGTCGGATTGGGCCCAAATTTGACAGGTTGATTGGAAACAAAAATTCATCCGGGCGCAATTTCGTCATTTTTCGCGACGGGGTCGGATTGGGCCCAAATTTGACAGGTTGATCGGAAACAAAAATCGCGCTAGGGGCAATTTCGTCATTTTCTGCAACGGAGTCGGAATGGGCTCAAATTTGACAGGTAGATCGGAAACAAAAATCGCGTAGGGGGCGATTTCGTCATTTTTCGCGACGGAGTCGGAATGGGCTCAAATTTGACAGGTTGACTGGGAACAAAAATCTCGCCGGGGGAAATTTCGTCATTTTTCGCGACAGTGTCGGAATGGGCTCAAATTTGACAGGTTGATCAGGAACAAAAATCGCGCTAGGGGCAATTTCGTCATTTTTCGCGGCGGTGTCAGAATGGGCTCAAATTTGACAGGTTGATCGGAAAAAAATTTTATTCGAGCGCAATCCCGTCATTTTTCGCGATGGGGCCGGATTGGGCTAAAATTTGATAGATTGATCGTAAAAAAAAATCGAGCCTGGAGCAATTTCATCATTTTTCGCGACGGAGTCGGAATGGGCTCAAATTTGACACGTTGATCGGAAAAAAAACCACGCCAGGGGCAATTTCTTCATTTTCACGAAGGTGTCGGAATGGGCTCAAATTTGACAAGTTGATCGGAAACAAAAATCGCGCCAGGGGCAATTTCTTCATTTTCACGAAGGTGTCGGAATGGGCTCAAATTTGACAAGTTGATCGGAAACAAAAATCGCGCAGGGAGCAATTTCGTCTTTTTTCGCGACGGAGTCGGAATGGGCTAAAATTTGACCGGTAAACCGGGAACAAAAATCTCGTCGGGGGGAATTTCGTCATTTTTCGCGACGGAGTCGGAATGGGCTCAAATTTGACAGGTTGATAGAAACAAAAATCGCGCCAAGGGCAATTTCGTAATTTTTCGCGACGGAGTCGGATTGGGCTCAAATTTGAAAGGTTGAACGGAAACAAAAATCACACCAGGGGCAATTTCGTCATTTTTACGAAGGTGTCGGAATGGGCTCAAATTTGACAGGTTGATCGGGAACAAAAATCGCGCCAGGGGCAATTTCGTCATTTTTCGCGATGGTGTCGGAATGGGCTAAAATTTGACTGGTTGATCGGAAAAAAAAATTTATCCGGACGCAATTTCGTCATTTTTCTTGACGGGGTCGGATTGGGCCCAAATTTGACAGGTTGATAGTAAACAAAAATCGCGCCAGGAGCAATTTCGTCATTATTCGCGACGGAGTCGGAATGGGCTCAAATTTGACAGGTTGATCGGAAACAAAAATCGCGCATGGGGTGATTTCGTTATTTTACACGACGGAGTCGGAATGGGCTCAAATTTGACAGGTTGACCGGGAACAAAAATCTCGTCGGGGGGAATTTCCTCATTTTTCGTGACGGTGTCGGAATGGGCTTAAATTTGACAGGTTGATCGCGAAGAAAAATCGCGCCAGGGGCAATTTCGTCATTTTTCGCGACGTTGTCGGAATGGGCTCAAATTTGACAGGTTGATCGGAAAAAAAATTTATCCGTGCGCAATTTCGTCACTTTTCGCGACGGGGTCGAATTGTGCTAAAATTTGACAGATTGATCGTAAAAAAAAATCGAGCCTGGAGCAATTTCGTCATTTTTCGCGACGGAGTCGGAATGGGCTCAAATTTGACACGTTGATCGGAAAAAAAAACCACGCCAGAGGCAATTTCGTCGTTTTCACGAAGGTGTCGGAATGGGCTTAAATTTGACAGGTTGATCGGAAACAAAAATCTCGCGGGGGGCAATTTCGTCATTTTTCGCAACGGAGTCGGAATGGGATAAAATTTGACAGGTAGACTGGGAACAAAAATCTCGTCGGGGGGAATTTCGTCATTTTTCGCGATCGAGTCGGAATGGGCTCAAATTTGACAGGTTGATCGGCAACAAAAATCGCGCAGGGGGCGATTTCGTCATTTTTCGCGACGGAGTCGGAATGGGCTCAAATTTGACAGGTTGACCAGGAACAAAAATCTCGCCGGGGGGGATTTCGTCATTTTCGCGACGGAGTCGGAATGGGCTCAAATTTGACAGGTTGATCGGGAAGAAAAATCGCGCCGGGGGGAATTTCATCATTTTTCGCGACGGTGTCGGAATGGGCTCAAATTTGGTAAGTTGATCGGAAACAAAAATCTCGCAGGGGGGAATTTCGTCATTTTTTGCGACGGAGTCGGAATTTGCTCAAATTTGAGCGGTTGATTGGGAACAAAAATCGCGCCAGGGGCAATTTCGTCATTTTTCGTGACGGTGTCGGAATGGGGTCAAATTTGATAAGGTGATCGGAAACAAAAATCGCGCCAGGGGCAATTTCGTCGTTTTTCGCGTTGGTGTCAGAATGGGCTCAAATTTGACAGGTCGATCGGAAACAAAAATTTATCCGTGCCCAATTTCGTCATTTTTCCCGACGAGGTCAGATTGGTCTAAAATTTGACAGATTGATCGGAAACAAAAATCGAGCTTGGAGCAATTTCGTCATTTTTCGCGACGATGTCGGAATGGGCTCAAATTTGACACTTTGATATGAAAAAAAACCACGCCAGGGGCAATTTCGTCAATTTCACGAAGGTGTCGGAATGGGCTCAAATTTGACAGGTTGATAGGAAAACAAAATCGCACGGGGGGCAATTTCGTCATTATTCGCCACGGAGTCGGAATGGGCTAAAATTTGACAGGTAGACCGTGAACAAAAATCTCGCCGGGTTGAATTTCGTCATTTTTCGCGACGGAGTCGGAATGGGCTAAAATTTGACAGGTAGACCGTGAACAAAAATCTCGCCGGGTTGAATTTCGTCATTTTTCGCGACGGAGTCGGAATGGGCTCAAATTTGACAGGTTGATCGGGAACAAAAATCGCGCCAGGGGCAATTTCGTCATTTTTCGCGACGGTGTCGAAATGGGCTCAAATTTGATAAGTTGATCGGAAACAAAAATCGCGCCAGGGGCAATTTCGTCATTTTTCGCGATGGTGTCGAAATGGGCTCAAATTTGACAGGTTGATCGGAAACAAAAATTTATCCGTGCGTAATTTCGGCATTTTTCCCGACGGGGTCGGATTGGTCTAAAATTTGACAGATTGATCGTAAACAAAAATCGAGCCTGGAGCAATTTCGTCATTTTTCGCGACGGAGTCGGAATGGGCTCAAATTTGACACGTTGATCGGAAAAAAAACCACGCCAGGGGCAATTTCGTCATTTTCACGCAGGTGTCGGAATGGGCTCAAATTTGACAGTTTGATCGGAAACAAAAATCGCACGGGGGGTAATTTCGTCATTTTTCGCCACGGAGTCGGAATGGGCTAAAATTTGACAGGTAGACCGGGAACAAAAATCTCGCCGGGGGGAATCTCGTCATTTTTCGCGACGGAGTCGGAATGGGCTCAAATTTGACAGGTTGATCAGGAACAAAAATCTCGCTGGGGGGAATTACGCCATTTTTCGCGACGGAGTTGGAATGGGCTCAAATTCGGCAGGTTGATTGGGAACAAAAATCGCCCCAGGGGCAATTTCGTCATTTTTCACGACGGAGTCGGATTGGGCTCATATTTGACAGGTTGATCGGAAACAAAAATTGCGCCGGGGGAAATTTCGTCATTTTTCGCGACCGAGCCGGAATGGGCACAAATTTGACAGCTTGATAGGGAACAAAAATCGGGCCATGGGCAATTTCGTCATTTTTCGCGAAGGAGTCGGAACGGGCTCAAATTTGACCGGTTGATCGGAATAAATTTATCCGGGCACAATTTCGTCATTTTTCACGACGGAGTCGGATTGGGCTCATATTTGACAGGTTGATCGGAAACAAAAATCGCCCCGGGGGAAATTTCGTCATTTTTCGCGACCGAGACGGAATGGGCTCAAATTTGACAGGTTGATCGGAAACAAAAATCACGCCAGGGGCAATTTCGTCATTTTCACGAAGGTGTCGGAATGGGCTCAAATTTGACAGGTTGATCGGAAACAAAAATCGCGCGGGGGGCAATTCCGTCATTTTTCGCAACGTTGTCGGAATGGGCGAAAATTTGATAGGTTGATCAGGAACAAAAATCTCGCAGGTGGGAATTTCGTCAATTTTCTCGACGGAGTCGGAATTCGCTCAAATTTGACAGGTTGATCGGGAACAAAAATCACGCCAGGGACAATTTCGTCATTTTTCGCGACGATGTCGGAATGGGCTCAAGTTTGACTGGTTGATCGGAAACAAAAATTTATCCGGGGCGCAATTTCGTCATTTTTCGCGACGGAGTCGAAATGGGCTCAAATTTGACAGGTTGATCGTGAACAAAAATCGCGCCAGGGGCAATTTCGTCATTTTTCGCGACGGTGTCGGAATGGGCTCAAATTTGACAGGTTGATCGTGAACAAAAATCGCGCCAGGGGCAATTTCGTCATTTTTCGCGACGGTGTCGGAATGGGCTCAAATTTGATAAGTTGATCGAAAACAAAAATCTCGCAGGGGGGAACTTTGTCATTTTTTGCTACGGAGTCGGAATTTACTCAAATTTGACAGGTTGATCGGGAACAAAAATCGTAAGGGGGGCAATTTCATCATTTTTCGCCACGGAGTCGGAATGGGCTAAAATTTGACAGGTAGACCAGGAACAAAAATCTCGTCGGGGGGAATTTCGTCATTTTTCGCGACGGAGTCGGAATGGGCTCAAATTTGACAGGTTGATCGGGAACAAAAATCGCGCCAGTTGTAATTTCGTCATTTTTCGCGACGGAGTCGGAATGGGCTCAAATTTGACAGGTTGATCGGGAACAAAAATCGCGCCAGTGGTAATTTCGTCATTTTTCGCGACGGTGTCGGAATGGTCTCAAATTTGACTGGTTGATTGGAAACAAAAATTTATCCAGGGGAAATTTCGTCTTTTTTCGCGACGGGGTCGGATTGGGCCCAAATTGGACAGGTTGATCGGAAACAATAATCGCGCTAGGAGCAATTTCGTCATTTTTCGCGACGAAGTCGGAATTTGCTCAAATTTGACAGGTTGATCGGGAAAAAAATCGCGCCAGGGGCAATTTCTTCATTTTTTGCGACGGTGTTGGAATGGGCTCAAATTTGACTGGTTGATCGGAAACAAAAATCGCGCAGGATACAATTTCGTCATTTTTCGCGACGGAGTCGGAACGGGCTCAAATTTGACAGGTTGACCTGGAACAAAAATCTCGTCGGGGGAATTTCGTCATTTTTCGCGGCGGAGTCTTAATGGGCTCAAATTTGACAGGTTGATCTGGAACAAAAATCGCGCCAGGGGCAATTTCGTCATTTTTCGCTTCGGGGTCAGATTGGGCTCAAATTTGACCGATTGATCGTAAACAAAAATCAAGCCGGGAGCAATTTCGTCATTTTTCACGACGGAGCCGGAATGGGCTCAAATTTGACAGGTTGATCGGAAACAAAAATCGCGTAGGGGGAGATTTCGTCATTTTTCGCGACGGAGACGGAATGGGCTCAAATTTGACAGGTTGATCGGAAACAAAAATCGCGTAGGGGGAGATTTCGTCATTTTTCGCGACGGAGACGGAATGGGCTCAAATTTGACAGGTTGATCGGAAACAAAAATCGCGTAGGGGGAGATTTCGTCATTTTTCGCGACGGAGTCGGAATGGGCTCAAATTTGACAGGTTGACCGGGAACAAAAATCTCGCCGGGAGAAATTTCGTCATTTTTCGCGATAGTGTCGGAATGGGCTCAAATTTGACAGGTTGATCAGGAACAAAAATCGCGCTAGGGGCAATTTCGTCATTTTTCGCGACGTTTTCGGAATGGGCTCAAATTTGGCAGGTTGATCGGAAAAAAAATTTATTCGTGCACAATTCCGTCATTTTTCTGATGGAGCCGGATTGGGCTAAAATTTGATAGATTGATCGTAAAAAAAAATCGAGCCTGGAGCAATTTCGTCATTTTTCGCGACGGAGTCGGAATGGGCTCAAATTTGACACGTTGATCCGAAAAAAAAAACCACACCAGGGGCAATTTCTTCATTTTCACGAAGGTGTCGGAATGGGCTCAAATTTGACAAGTTGATCGGAAACAAAAATCGCGCAGG
>NW_019265819.1:0-9232 GCF_002742605.1 Olea europaea var. sylvestris | reverse complement strand
AGAGTAACTTTTGCACACGGCGTCCGTTTTGGGCCCATAAGTAATTTTTGGAAATGTAGCGACCGTTTTCGATTGAACTCACCCCTTCGTCTTGACGTTCGAGGGATCTCGACCATTTTTCGAAGGAATGAGCACTTTTATATTTGGAACGCTTGGATAGTCGGCGTACGAAGAATTGAGCGTAACTTTTGCACACGGTGTCCGTTTTTGGCCCATAAGTACTTTTTGGAAATGTAGCGACCGTTTTCGATTGAACTCACAACTTCGTCGTGACGTTTGAGGGATTCCAGCCATTTTTAGAAAGAATGAGCACTTTTATATTTGGAACGCTTGGATAGTCGGCGTACGAAGAATTGAGCGTAACTTTTGCAAACGGCGTCCGTTTTTGGTCCATAAGTACTTTTTGGAAATGTAGCGAACGTTTTGGATTGAACTCACAACTTCGCCGTGACGTTTGAGGGATTCCAGCCATTTTTAGAAAGAATGAGCACTTTATATTTGGAACGCTTTGATAGTCGGCGTACGAAGAATTGAGCGTAACTTTTGCACACGGCGTCCGTTTTTGGCCCATAAGTACTTTTTGGAAATGTAGCGACCGTTTTGGATTGAACTCACAACTTCGTCGTGACTTTCGAGGGATTTCAACCATTTTTCGAAAGAATGAGCACTTTTATATTTGAAATGCTAGGATAGTCTACGTACGAAGAAATGAGCGCAACTTTTGCACACGGTGTCCGTTTTTGGCCCATAAGTAGTTTTTGGAAATGTAGCGAACGTTTTGGATTGAACTCACAACTTCTTCATGACATTCGAGGGATTTTGACCATTTTTCGAAGGAATGAGAACTTTTATTTTTGGAACGCTTGGATAGTTGGCGTACAAAGAATTGAGCGTAACTTTTCCACACGGTGACCACTTTTGGCCCATAAGTAGTTTTTGGAAATGTAGCGACCGTTTTTGATTGGACTCACAACTTCGTCGTGACGTTCGAGGGATTTCAGCCATTTTTCGAAAGAATGAGCACTTTTATATTTGGAACGCTTGGATAGTCAGCGTACGAAGAATTGAGCGTAACTTTTGGACACGGTGTCCATTTTTGGTCCATAAGTACTTTTCGGAAATGTAGCGACCGTTTTGGATTGGACTCACAACTTCGTCGTGACGTTCGAGGGATTTCGGCCATTTTTTGAAAGAAAGAGCACTTTTATATTTGGAACGCTTGGATAGTCAGCGTACGAAGAATTGAGCGTAACTTTTGGACACGGTGTCCATTTTTGGTCCATAAGTACTTTTCGGAAATGTAGCGACCGTTTTGGATTGGACTCACAACTTCGTCGTGACGTTCGAGGGATTTCGGCCATTTTTTGAAAGAAAGAGCACTTTTATATTTGGAACGCTTGGATAGTCAGCGTACGAAGAATTGAGCGTAACTTTTGGACACGGTGTCCATTTTTGGTCCATAAGTACTTTTCGGAAATGTAGCGACCGTTTTGGATTGGACTCACAACTTCGTCGTGACGTTCGAGGGATTTCGGCCATTTTTTGAAAGAAAGAGCACTTTTATATTTGGAACGCTTGGATAGTCAGCGTACGAAGAATTGAGCGTAACTTTTGGACACGGTGTCCATTTTTGGTCCATAAGTACTTTTCGGAAATGTAGCGACCGTTTTGGATTGGACTCACAACTTCGTCGTGACGTTCGAGGGATTTCGGCCATTTTTTGAAAGAAAGAGCACTTTTATATTTGGAACGCTTGGATAGTCAGCGTACGAAGAATTGAGCGTAACTTTTGGACACGGTGTCCATTTTTGGTCCATAAGTACTTTTCGGAAATGTAGCGACCGTTTTGGATTGGACTCACAACTTCGTCGTGACGTTCGAGGGATTTCGGCCATTTTTTGAAAGAAAGAGCACTTTTATATTTGGAACGCTTGGATAGTCAGCGTACGAAGAATTGAGCGTAACTTTTGGACACGGTGTCCATTTTTGGTCCATAAGTACTTTTCGGAAATGTAGCGACCGTTTTGGATTGGACTCACAACTTCGTCGTGACGTTCGAGGGATTTCGGCCATTTTTTGAAAGAAAGAGCACTTTTATATTTGGAACGCTTGGATAGTCAGCGTACGAAGAATTGAGCGTAACTTTTGGACACGGTGTCCATTTTTGGTCCATAAGTACTTTTCGGAAATGTAGCGACCGTTTTGGATTGGACTCACAACTTCGTCGTGACGTTCGAGGGATTTCGGCCATTTTTTGAAAGAAAGAGCACTTTTATATTTGGAACGCTTGGATAGTCAGCGTACGAAGAATTGAGCGTAACTTTTGGACACGGTGTCCATTTTTGGTCCATAAGTACTTTTCGGAAATGTAGCGACCGTTTTGGATTGGACTCACAACTTCGTCGTGACGTTCGAGGGATTTCGGCCATTTTTTGAAAGAAAGAGCACTTTTATATTTGGAACGCTTGGATAGTCAGCGTACGAAGAATTGAGCGTAACTTTTGGACACGGTGTCCATTTTTGGTCCATAAGTACTTTTCGGAAATGTAGCGACCGTTTTGGATTGGACTCACAACTTCGTCGTGACGTTCGAGGGATTTCGGCCATTTTTTGAAAGAAAGAGCACTTTTATATTTGGAACGCTTGGATAGTCAGCGTACGAAGAATTGAGCGTAACTTTTGGACACGGTGTCCATTTTTGGTCCATAAGTACTTTTCGGAAATGTAGCGACCGTTTTGGATTGGACTCACAACTTCGTCGTGACGTTCGAGGGATTTCGGCCATTTTTTGAAAGAAAGAGCACTTTTATATTTGGAACGCTTGGATAGTCAGCGTACGAAGAATTGAGCGTAACTTTTGGACACGGTGTCCATTTTTGGTCCATAAGTACTTTTCGGAAATGTAGCGACCGTTTTGGATTGGACTCACAACTTCGTCGTGACGTTCGAGGGATTTCGGCCATTTTTTGAAAGAAAGAGCACTTTTATATTTGGAACGCTTGGATAGTCAGCGTACGAAGAATTGAGCGTAACTTTTGGACACGGTGTCCATTTTTGGTCCATAAGTACTTTTCGGAAATGTAGCGACCGTTTTGGATTGGACTCACAACTTCGTCGTGACGTTCGAGGGATTTCGGCCATTTTTTGAAAGAAAGAGCACTTTTATATTTGGAACGCTTGGATAGTCAGCGTACGAAGAATTGAGCGTAACTTTTGGACACGGTGTCCATTTTTGGTCCATAAGTACTTTTCGGAAATGTAGCGACCGTTTTGGATTGGACTCACAACTTCGTCGTGACGTTCGAGGGATTTCGGCCATTTTTTGAAAGAAAGAGCACTTTTATATTTGGAACGCTTGGATAGTCAGCGTACGAAGAATTGAGCGTAACTTTTGGACACGGTGTCCATTTTTGGTCCATAAGTACTTTTCGGAAATGTAGCGACCGTTTTGGATTGGACTCACAACTTCGTCGTGACGTTCGAGGGATTTCGGCCATTTTTTGAAAGAAAGAGCACTTTTATATTTGGAACGCTTGGATAGTCAGCGTACGAAGAATTGAGCGTAACTTTTGGACACGGTGTCCATTTTTGGTCCATAAGTACTTTTCGGAAATGTAGCGACCGTTTTGGATTGGACTCACAACTTCGTCGTGACGTTCGAGGGATTTCGGCCATTTTTTGAAAGAAAGAGCACTTTTATATTTGGAACGCTTGGATAGTCAGCGTACGAAGAATTGAGCGTAACTTTTGGACACGGTGTCCATTTTTGGTCCATAAGTACTTTTCGGAAATGTAGCGACCGTTTTGGATTGGACTCACAACTTCGTCGTGACGTTCGAGGGATTTCGGCCATTTTTTGAAAGAAAGAGCACTTTTATATTTGGAACGCTTGGATAGTCAGCGTACGAAGAATTGAGCGTAACTTTTGGACACGGTGTCCATTTTTGGTCCATAAGTACTTTTCGGAAATGTAGCGACCGTTTTGGATTGGACTCACAACTTCGTCGTGACGTTCGAGGGATTTCGGCCATTTTTTGAAAGAAAGAGCACTTTTATATTTGGAACGCTTGGATAGTCAGCGTACGAAGAATTGAGCGTAACTTTTGGACACGGTGTCCATTTTTGGTCCATAAGTACTTTTCGGAAATGTAGCGACCGTTTTGGATTGGACTCACAACTTCGTCGTGACGTTCGAGGGATTTCGGCCATTTTTTGAAAGAAAGAGCACTTTTATATTTGGAACGCTTGGATAGTCAGCGTACGAAGAATTGAGCGTAACTTTTGGACACGGTGTCCATTTTTGGTCCATAAGTACTTTTCGGAAATGTAGCGACCGTTTTGGATTGGACTCACAACTTCGTCGTGACGTTCGAGGGATTTCGGCCATTTTTTGAAAGAAAGAGCACTTTTATATTTGGAACGCTTGGATAGTCAGCGTACGAAGAATTGAGCGTAACTTTTGGACACGGTGTCCATTTTTGGTCCATAAGTACTTTTCGGAAATGTAGCGACCGTTTTGGATTGGACTCACAACTTCGTCGTGACGTTCGAGGGATTTCGGCCATTTTTTGAAAGAAAGAGCACTTTTATATTTGGAACGCTTGGATAGTCAGCGTACGAAGAATTGAGCGTAACTTTTGGACACGGTGTCCATTTTTGGTCCATAAGTACTTTTCGGAAATGTAGCGACCGTTTTGGATTGGACTCACAACTTCGTCGTGACGTTCGAGGGATTTCGGCCATTTTTTGAAAGAAAGAGCACTTTTATATTTGGAACGCTTGGATAGTCAGCGTACGAAGAATTGAGCGTAACTTTTGGACACGGTGTCCATTTTTGGTCCATAAGTACTTTTCGGAAATGTAGCGACCGTTTTGGATTGGACTCACAACTTCGTCGTGACGTTCGAGGGATTTCGGCCATTTTTTGAAAGAAAGAGCACTTTTATATTTGGAACGCTTGGATAGTCAGCGTACGAAGAATTGAGCGTAACTTTTGGACACGGTGTCCATTTTTGGTCCATAAGTACTTTTCGGAAATGTAGCGACCGTTTTGGATTGGACTCACAACTTCGTCGTGACGTTCGAGGGATTTCGGCCATTTTTTGAAAGAAAGAGCACTTTTATATTTGGAACGCTTGGATAGTCGGCGTGCGAAGAATTGAGAGTAACTTTTGCAAACGGCGTCCGTTTTGGGCCCATAAGTACTTTTTAGAAATGTAGAGACCGTTTTCGATTGAACTCACAACTTCGTCGTGACATTCGAGGGATCTCGACCATTTTTCGAAGGAATGAGCAATTTTATATTTGGGACGCTTGGATAGTCGGCGTACGAAGAATTGAGCGTAACTTTTGCAAACGGCGTCCGTTTTGGGCCCATAAGTACTTTTTGGTAATGTAGCGACCGTTTTGGATTAGACTCACAACTTCGTCGTGACATTCGAGGGATCTCGACCATTTTTCGAAAGAATGAGCACTTTTATATTTGAAATGCTAGGATAGTCGGCGTGCGAAGCATTGAGTGTAACATTTGCAGACGGCGTCCGTTTTGGGCCCATAAGTACTTTTTGGTAATGTAGCGACCGTTTTGGATTAGACTCACAACTTCGTCGTGACATTCGAGGGATCTCGACCATTTTTCGAAAGAATGAGCACTTTTATATTTGAAATGCTAGGATAGTCGGCGTGCGAAGCATTGAGTGTAACATTTGCAGACGGCGTCCGTTTTGGGCCCATAAGTACTTTTTGGTAATGTAGCGACCGTTTTGGATTAGACTCACAACTTCGTCGTGACGTTCGAGGGATTTCGACCATTTTTTGAAAGAATGAGCACTTTTATATTTGGAATGCAAGGATAGTCGGCGTGCGAAGCATTGAGTGTAACATTTGCAGACGGCGTCCGTTTTGGGCCCATAAGTACTTTTGGGAAATGTAGCGACCGTTTTGGATTGAACTCAAAACTTCTTCGTGATGTTCGAGGGATTTCGACTATTTTTTGAAAGAATGAGCACTTTTATATTTGTAACGCTTGGATAGTCGGCGTACGAAGAATTGAGCGTAACTTTGGCACACGGTGTCCGTTTTTGGCCCATAAGTACTTTTTGAAAATGTCACAACCGTTTTGGATTGAACTCACAACTTCGTCGTGACGTTTGAGGGATTTCAGCCATTTTTAGAAAGAATGAGCACTTTTATATTTGGAATGCTAGGATAGTCGGCGTACGAAGAATTGAGCGTAACTTTTGGACACGGCGTCCGTTTTGGGCCATAAGTACTTTTTGGAAATGTAGCGACTGTTTTCGATTGAACTCAAAACTTCTTCGTGACATTCGAGGGATTTCGACCATTTTTCGAAAGAATGAGCACTTTTATACTTGGAACGCTTGGATAGTCGGCGTTCGAAGAATTGAGCGTAACTTTTGCCCACGGCGTCCGTTTTGGGTCCATAAGTACTTTTTGGAAATGTAGCGACCGTTTTGGATTGAACTCACAACTTCTTCTTGACGTTCGAAGGATTTCAGCCATTTTTCGAAAGAATGAGCACTTTTATATTTGGAACGCTAGGATAGTCGGCGTACGAAGAATTGAGCGTAACTTTTGCACACGGCTTCCGTTTTGGGCCCATAAGTACTTTTTGGAAATGTAGCGAGCATTTTGGATTGAACTCATAACTTCTTCGTGACGTTCGAGGGATTTCGACCACTTTTTGAAAGAATGAGCACTTTTATATTTGGAACGCTAGGATAGTCGGCGTGCGAAGAATTGAGCGTAACTTTTGCACACGGCGTCCGTTTTGGGCCCATAAGTACTTTTTGGAATTGTAGCGACCGTTTTGAATTGAACTCACAACTTCTTCGTGACGTTCGAGGGATTTCGACCATTTTTCGAAAGAATGAGCACTTTAATATTTGGAACGCTTGGATAGTCGGCGTACAAAGAATTGAGCGTAACTTTTGCACACGGTGTCCGTTTTTGGCCCATAAGTACTTTTTGGAAATGTTACGACCGTGTTGGATTGAACTCACAACTTCATCGTGACGTTTGAGGCATTTCAGCCATTTTTAGAAAGAATGAGCACTTTTATATTTGGAATGCTAGGATAGTCGGCGTGCGAAGAATTGAGCGTAACTTTTGCACACGGCGTCAGTTTTGGGCCATATGTACTTTTTGGAAATGTAGCGACCGTTTTCGATTGAACTCAAAACTTCTTCGTGACGTTCGAGGGATTTCGACCATTTTTCGAAAGAATGAGCACTTTTATATTTGGAATGCTAGGATAGTCGGCGTGCGAAGAATTGAGCGGAACTTTTGCACACGGCGTCAGTTTTGGGCCATATGTACTTTTTGGAAATGTAGCGACCGTGTTCGATTGAACTCACAACTTCTTCGTGACGTTCGAGGGATTGCGACCATTTTTCGAAAGAATGAGCACTTTTATATTTGGAATGCTAGGATAGTCGGCGTGCGAAGAATTGAGCGTAACTTTTGCACCCGGCGTCCGTTTTGGGCCCATAAGTACTTTTTGGAAATGTCGCGACCGTTTTGGATTGAACTCACAACTTCTTCGTAACGTTCTAGGGATTTCGACCATTTTTCGAAAGAATGAGCACTTTTATATTTGGAGCGCTTGGATAGTCGACGTACGAAGAATTGAGTGTAACATTTTCACACAGTGTCCGTTTTTGGCCCATAAGTACTTTTTGGAAATGTAGCGACCGTTTTGGATTGAACTCACTACTTCATCGTGACGTTCGAAGGATTTCAGCCATTTTTCGAAAGAATGAGCACTTTTATATTTGGAACGCTAGGATAGTCGGCGTGCGAAGAATTGAGCGTAACTTTTGCAAACGGCGTCCGTTTTGGGCCCATAAGTACTTTTTGGAAATGTAGCGAGCGTTTTGGATTGAACTCATAACTTCTTCGTGACGTTCGAGGGATTTCGACCACTTTTTGAAAGAATGAGCACTTTTATATTTGTAACGCTAGGATAGTCAGCGTGCGAAGAATTGAGCGAAACTTTTGCACACGGCGTGTACTTTTTGGAAATGTAGCGACCGTTTTGAATTGAACTCACAACTTCTTCACGACGTTCGAGGGATTTCGACCATTTTTCGAAAGAATGAGCACTTTTATATTTGGAACGCTTGGATAGTCGGCGTGCGAAGAATTGAGCATAACTTTTGCACACGACGTCCGTTTCGGGCCCATAAGTACTTTTTGGAAATGTAGCGACCGTTTGGGATTGAACTCAAAACTTCTTCGTGACGTTCGAGAGTTTTCGACCATTTTTCGAAAGAGTGAGCACTTTTATATTTGGAACGCTTGGATAATCGGCGTACGAATAATTAAGCGTAACTTTTGCACACGGTGTCCATTTTTGGCCCATAAGTACTTTTTGGAAATGTAGCGACCGTTTTGGATTGAACTCACCACTTCGTCGTGACGTTCGAGGGATTTCAGCCATTTTTTGAAAGAATGAGCACTTTTATATTTGGAATGCTAGGATAGTCGGCGTACGAAGAACTGAGCGTAACTTTTGCACACGACGTCCGTTTTTGGCCCATAAGTACTTTTTGGAAATGTGCCGACCGTTTTGGATTGAACTCACAACTTCTTCGTGACGTTCGAGGGATTTCAGCCATTTTTCGAAAGAATGAGCACTTTTATATTTGGAACGCTAGGATAGTCGGCGTGCGAAGAATTGAGCGTAACTTTTGCACACGGCGTCCGTTTTTGGCCCATAAGTACTATTTGGAAATGTAGCGAGCGTTTTGGATTGAACTCATAACTTCTTCGTGACGTTCGAGGGATTTCGACCACTTTTTGAAAGAATGAGCACTTTTATATTTGGAACGCTAGGATAGTCGGCGTACGAAGAATTGAGCGTAACTTTTGCACACGGCGTCCGTTTTGGGCCCATAAGTACTTTTTGGAATTGTAGCGACCGTTTTGAATTGAACTCACAACTCCTTCGTGATGTTCGAGGGATTTCGACCATTTTTTGAAAGAATGAGCACTTTTTTATTTGGAACGCTTGGATAGTCGACGTACAAAGAATTGAGCGTAACTTTTGCACACGGTGTCCGTTTTTGGCCCATAAGTACTTTTTGGAAATGTGACGACCGTTTTGGATTGAACTCACAACTTCGTTTGAGGGATTTCAGCCATTTTTAGAAAGAATGAGCACTTTTATATTTGGAATGCTAGGATAGTCAGCGTGCGAAGAATTGAGCGT
>NW_019265818.1:0-9232 GCF_002742605.1 Olea europaea var. sylvestris | reverse complement strand
GGATTTTAGCAAAATTTCTTCGTTTGGGCCTCCGAATAATTAATTTCCTTATTAATTATAGCAGGTTGAAGAAGTGTTGAGCAGAAAACTAACAAAGAAAAATTGCACCGGGGGCAATTTTATCATTTGTCGCGACGGTGTCGGAATGGGCCGAAATTTGGTAGGTTGATTGGAAGCGGCCTGCAAAATTGGACTCGGGGCACAAACCCTGGATCACGAGATTTTAGCCAGCTGAAATTTGGTCGGTTGATTGGAAACGGCCCACGAAATTGGACTCAGGGCACAGACCCGGGATCACTGGATTTTACCCAAATTCCTTCGTTTGGGCATCCGAATAATTAATTTCCTTATTAATTATGTCGGGTTGAAGAAGTGATGGACAGAAAATTTTCAAAGAAAAATCGCATCAGGGGCATATTTGTCATTTGTCGCGACGGTGTCGGAATGGGCCGAAATTTGGCGGGTTGGTTGGAAACGGCCCGTGAAATTGGACTCGGGGCATAGACCCGAGATCACGGGATTTTAGCGAAATTCCTTCATTTGAGCCTCCGAATAATTAATTTCCTTATTATATATGTCAGGTTGAAGAAGTGCTAGATAGAAAATTAACAAAGAAAAACCGCACCAGGGGCAATTTTGTCGTTTGTCGAGACGGTGGAGAAATGGGCAGAAATTTGGCAGGATGATTGGAAAAGGCCCTTAAAATTGGACTCGGGGCACATACCTTGGACCACGGGATTTTAGCCAAATTCCTTCGTTTGGGCCTCCGAATATATAATTTCCGTATTAATTATGCCAGGTTGAAGAAGTGTTGGACAGAAAATTAACAAAGAGAAATCGCACCAGGGGCAATTTTGTCATTTGTCGCGACGGTGTCGGAATGGGCCAAAATTTGGCGGGTTGATTGGAAACGTCCCGCGAAATTGGACTCGGGGCATAGACCAAGGATCACGGGATTTTAACCAAATTCCTTCGTTTGGGCCTCCGAATAATTAATTTCCGTACTAATTATGTCTGGTTGAAGAATTGCTGGACAGAAAATTAACAAAGAAAAACCGCATCCGGGGCAATTTTATCATTTGTCGCGACGGTGTCGAAATTGGCCGAAATTTGGCAGGTTGATTGGAAACGCCCCGCGAAATTGGACTCGGGGCACAGACCCAGGATCACGAGATTTTATCTAAATTCCTTCATTTGGGCCACCGAATAATTAATTTCCTTATTAATTATTTCAGACTGAAGAAGTGTCGGACAGAAAATTAACAAAGCAAAATCGCATCCGGGGCAATTTTATCATTTGTCGCGACGGTGTCGAAATTGGCTGAAATTTGGCAGGTTGATTGGAAACGCCTCGCGAAATTGGACTCGGGGCACAGACCCAGGATCACGGGATTTTATCCAAATTCCTTCATTTGGGCCACCGAATAATTAATTTCCTTATTAATTATTTCAGACTGAAGAAGTGTCGGACAGAAAATTAATAAAGCAAAACCGCATCAGGGGTAATTTTTTCATTTGTCGTGACGGTGTGGGAACGGGCCGAAATTTGGCAGGTTGTTGGGAAACGACCCCCGAAATTGGACTCGGGGCACAGACCCGGGATCACGTGATTCCGGCCAAATTACTTCGTTTGGGCCTCCGGATAATTAATTTCCGTACTAATTATGTCCGGTTGAAGAAGTGTTGGACAGAAAATTAAAAAAGAAAAATCGCACCCTGGATCACTGGATTTTAGCGAAATTCCTTTGTTTGGGCCTCCGAATAATTAATATCCTTATTATATATGTCAGGTTGAAGAAGTGCTGGACAGAAAATTAAGAAAGAAAAACCGCACCAGGGGCAATTTTTTCATTTGTCGCGACGGTGTCGGAATGGGCCAAAATTTGGCAAGTTGATTGAAAATGGCCCTCGAAATTGGACTTGTGGCACAGACCCGGGATCATGAGATTTTACCCAAATTCATTCGTTTGGGCCTCCGAATAATTAATTTCCTTATTAATTATGTCAGGTTGAAGAAGTTGTGGACAGAAAATTAACAAAGCAAAACCGTACCAGAAGCAATTTTGTCATATGTCGCGACGGTGTCGGAATGGGCCGAAATCTGGCAGGTTGATTGGAAACGGCCCGCGAAATTGGACTCGGGGCACAGACTCGAGATCATGGGATTTTAGCCAAATTCCTTCATTTGGGCCTCCGAATAATTAATTTTCGTACTAATTATGTCTGGTTGAAGAATTGCTGGACAGAAAATTAAGAAAGAGAAAATACACCTATGGCAATTTTGTCATTTCTCACGACGGTGTCGGAATGGGCCGAAATTTCGCAGGTTGAATGGAAACGGCCCGCAAAATTGGACTCGGGGCATAGACCCAGGATCACGAAATTTTATCCAAATTCCTTAGCTTCGACCTCCGAATAATTAATTTCCGTATTAATTATGCCAGGTTGAAGAAGTGATGGACAGAAAATTAACAAAGAAAAATCGCACCATGGTAAATTTTATCATTTGTCGCGACGATGTCGGAATGGACCGAAATTTGGCGGGTTGATTGGAAGGGGCCCGCAAAATAGGACTCGAGGCACAGACCCGGGATCACGGGATTTTAGCCAAATTCCTTCGTTTAGGCCTCGAAATATTTAATTTTCGTATTAATTACATCAGGTTGAAGAGGTGCTGGACAGAAAACAAACAAAGAAAAACTGCACAAGGGGCAATTTTGTCGTTTCTCTCAACTGTGTAATAAATGGGCCGAAATTTGGCACGATGATTGGAAAAGGCCCGCGAAATTGGACTCGGGGCACAAACCCTGGATCATGGGATTTTAGTCAAATTCCTTCGTTTGGGCCTCCGAATAATTAATTTCCTTATTAATTATGTCTGGTTGAAGAATTGCTGGACAGAAAATTAACAAAGAAAAATCGCACCAGGGGCAATTTTGTCTTTTGTCGCGTCGGTGTCGGAATAGGCGAAAATTTGGTCGGTTGATAGGAAACGGACCACGAAATTGGACTCCGGGCAAAGACCCGGGATCACGGGATTTTACCCAAATTCTTCGTTTGGGCATCCGAATAATTAATTTCCTTATTAATTATGTTAGGTTGAAGAAGTGCTGGACAGAAAATTTTCAAAGAAAAATCGCACTAGAGGCAATTTTGTCATTTGTCGCGACGGTGTCGGAATGGGCCAAAATTTGGCGGGTTGGATGGAAACGGCCCGCGAAATTGGACTCGAGGCACAGACACGAGATCACGGGATTTTAGCGAAATTCTTTCGTTTGCGCCTCCGAATAATTAATTTCCTTATTAATTATTTCAGGTTAAAGAAGTGTCGGACAAAAAATTAACAAAGCAAAACCGCATCAGGGGCAATTTTTTCATTTGTCACGATGGTGTGGGAACGGGCCGAAATTTGGTAGGTTGTTGGGAAACGGCCCCGAAATTGGACTCGGGGCACAGACCCGGGATCACGTGATTTCGGCCAAATGACTTCGTTTGGGCCTCCGAATAATTAATTTTCGTACTAATTATGTTTGGTTGAAGAAGTGCTGGACAGAAAACTAAGAAAGAAAAATCTCACCCGAGGAAATTTTGTCATTTGTTGCGAAAGTGTCGGAATGGGCCGAAGTTTGGCGGGTAGATTGGAAATGGCCCATGAAATTGGACTCGGGGCACAGACCCGGGATCACGGGATTTTAGCCAAATTCCTTCGTTTGGGCCGCCGAATAATTAATTTTTGTATTAATTATGTCAGGTTGAAGAAGTGCTGGACAGAAAATTAACAAAGAAAAATCGCACTAGTTGCAATTTTGTCATTTGTCACGACGGTGTCGGAATGGGCCGAATTTCACAGGTTGGTTGGAAACGGCCCACGAAATTGGACTCGGGGCATAGACCCGGGATCACTGGATTTTACCCAAATTCCTTCATTTGGGCATCCAAATAATTAATTTCCTTATTAATTATGTTAGGTTGAAAAAGTGCTGGACAGAAAATTAAGAAAGAAAAATCGCACCAGGGGCAATTTTGTCATTTGTCGCGACGGTGTTGGAATGGACCGAAATTTGGCGGGATGATTGGAAACGGCCCGCGAAATTGGACTCGGGGCACAGACCCGAGATCACCAGATTTTACCCAAATTCCTTCGTTCTGGCATCCGAATAATTAATTTCGAAGAAGTGCTGGGCAGAAAATTTTCAAAGGAAAACCGCACCAGGGGCAATTTTGTCATTTGTCGCGACGGTGTCGGAATGGTCCAAAATTTGGCGGGTTGGTTGGAAAAGGCCCTCTAAATTGGACTCGGGGCACATACCCAGGATCACAGGATTTTAGCTACCGAAAATTTGGTCAGTTGATTGGAAACGGCCAACGAAATTGGACTCAGGGCACAGACCCGGGATCACTGGATTTTACCCAAATTCCTTCGTTCGTGCATCCGAATAATTAATTTCCTTATTAATTATGTCGGGTTGAAGAAGTGTTGGACAGAAAATTTTCAAAGAAAAACCGCACCAGGGGCAATTCTGTCATTTGACGCGACGGTGTTGGAATGGGCCGAAATTTAGCGGGTTGGTTGGGAACGGCCTGCGAAATTGGACTCGGGGTACAGACCCGAGATCACGGGATTTTAGTGAAATTCTTTCGTTTGGGCCTCCGACTAATTAATTTCCTTATAATATATGTCAGGTTGAAGAAGTGCTGGATAGAAAATTAACAAAGAAAAATCGCACCAGGGGTAATTTTATCGTTTGTCGCGACGTTGTTGAAATGGGCCGAAATTTGGCAGGATGATTGGAAACAGCGCGCGAAATTGGACTCGGGGCACAGACCCTGGACCACGGGATTTTAGCCAAATTCCTTCGTTTGGGCCTCGGAATAATTAATTTCCGTATTAATTATGTCAGGTTGAAGAAGTGCTGGACAGAAAACAAACAAAGAAAAATAGCACTAGGGGCAATTTTGTCATTTGTCGCGACGATGTCGTAATGGGCCAAAATTTGGCATGATGATTGGAAACGGTCCACAAAATTGGACTCGGGGCACAGACCCTGGATCATGGGATTTTAGCCAAATTCCTTCATTTGGGCCTCCAAATAATTAATTTCCTTATTAATTATGTCGGGTTGAAGAAATGCTGGACCGAAAATTAACAAAGCAAAATCGCACCAGGGGCAATTTTGTCTTTTGTCACGACGGCGTCGAAATAGGCCGAAATTTGGCAGGATGATTGGAAACGACCAAGGAAATTGGACTCGGGGCACAGACCCTACACCATGGGATTTTATCCAAATTCCTTCGTTTGGGCCACCGAATAATTAATTTCCTTATTAATTATGTCAAGTTGAAGAATGTGCTGGACAGAAAATTAATAAAGCAAAGCCGCACCAGGGGCAATTTGTCATTTGTCGCGACGGTGTCGGAATAGGCTGAAATTTGGCATGTTGATTGGAGACGGCCCTTGAAATTGGACTCGGGGCATAGACCCGCGATCACGGGATTTTAGCCTAATTCCTTCGTTTGGGCCTTCGAATAATTAATTTCCTTATTAATTTTGTCAAGTTGAAGAAGTGCCGGACAGAAAATTTACAAAGCAAAATCGCACCAGGGCAATTTTGTCATTTGTCACGACGGTATCGGAATGGGCCGAAATTTGGCAGGTTGATTGGAAACGGCCCTCGAAATTGGACTCGAGGCACAGATCCATGATCACAAGATTTTAGGCAAATTCCTTCGTTTGGGCCACCGAATAATTAATTTCCATATTAATTTTGTGAAGTTGAAGAAGTGCCGGACAGAAAATTTACAAAGCAAAATCGCACCAAGGCAATTTTGTCTTTTGTCGCGATGGTATCAGAATGGGCCGAAATTTGGCAGGTTGATTGGAAACGGCCGGCGAAATTGGACTCGTGGCACAGACCCGGGATCACGGAATTTAAGCTAAATTTCTTCGTTTGGGCATCCGAATAATTAATTTTTGTGTTAATTATGTCAGGTTGAAGAAGTGCTGGACAGAAAAATATAAAAGCAAAACCGCACCAGGGGCAATTTTATCTTTTGTCACAATGGTATCGGAATGGGCCGAAATTTGGCAGGTTGTTTGGAAACGGCCCGCGAAATTGGACTCGAGGCACAGACCCAGGATCACGGGATTTTAGCCAAATTTCATCGTTTGGGCATCCGAATAATTAATTTCCTTATTAATTATGTCAGGTCGAAGAAGTGCAGGACAGAAAATTTTAAAAGCAAAATCGTACTAGGGGTAATTTTATCATTTGTCGCGACGGTGTCGGAATGGGCCGAAATTTGGTAGGTTAATTAGAAATCGCCCGCGAAATTGGACTCGGGGCACAGGCCCGGGATCACTGGATTTTCGCCAAATTCCTTCGTTTGGGCCTCAGAATAATTAATTTCCTTATTAATGATGTCAGGTTGAAGGAGTGCTAGACAGAAAATTAACAAAGCAAAATCGCGCCAGGGGCAATTTTGTCTTTTGTTGTGACGGTGTCGAAATGGGCCGAAATTCGGTAGGTTGATTGGAAACGGCCCGCGAAATTGGACTCGGGGCACAGACTCGGGATCAAGGATTTTCGCCAAATTCCTTCGTTTGGGCCACCGAATAATTAATTTTCGTATTAATTATGTTAGGTTGAAGAAGTGCTGGATAGAAAATTAACAAAGAAAAACCGCACAAGGGGCAATTTTGTCATTCGTCGCGACGGTGTCGGAATGGGCCGAAATTTGGCAGGTTGATTGGAAACGGCCCGCGAAATTGGACTCGGGGCACAGACTCGGGATCAAGGATTTTCGCCAAATTCCTTCGTTTGGGCCTCCTAATAATTAATTTCTGTATTAATTATGTCAGGTTGAAGAAGTGCTGGACAGAATATTAACAAAGAAAAACCGAAATAGGGGCGATTTCGTCACTTGTCGCGACGGTGTCGGAATGGGCCAAAACTTAGCGTGTTGATGGAAACAGCCTGTGAAATTGGACTCGAGGCACAGATCCATGATCACAAGATTTTAGGCAAATTCCTTCGTTTGGGCCACCGAATAATTAATTTCCATATTAATTTTGTGAAGTTGAAGAAGTGCCGGACAGAAAATTTACAAAGCAAAATCGCACCAAGGCAATTTTGTCATTTGTCACGACGGTGTCGGAATGGGCCGAAATTTTGCAGGTTGACTGGAAACGGCCCGCGAAATTGCCCTCGGGGCTCAGACACTGGATGGCGGGATTTTAGCCAAATTCCTTCTTTTGGGCCTCCGAATAATTAATTTCCATATTAATTATGTTAGGTTGAAGAAGTGCTGGACAGAAAATTATCAAAGCAAAATCGCAACAGGGGCAATTTTGTCATTTTTCGCGACGGTGTCGGAATAGGCCAAAATTTGGCGGGTTGACTGGAAATGGCCCGCGAAATTGAACTCGTGACACAGAACCGGGATCACGGGATTTTAGCGAAATTCCTTCGTTTGGGCCTCCGAATAATTAATTTCCTTATTAATTATATCAAGTTGAAGAAGTGTTGGACAGAAAATTGACAAAGAAAAATCGCACCATGGGCAATTTTGACATTTGTCGCAACAGTGTCGGAATGGGCCGAAATTTGGCAGGTTGATTGGAAGCGGCCCGCGAAATTGGACTCGGGGCTAGACCCGGGATCACGGGACTTTAGCCAAATTCCTTCGTTTGGGCCTCCAAATAATTAATTTCCGTATTAATTATGTCAGGTTGTAGAAGTGCTAGACAGAAAATTATCAAGGTAAAACTGCACCAGGGGCAATTTTGTCATTTTTCGCGACGGTGTCGGAATAGGCCAAAATTTGGCGGGTTGATTGCAAACGGCCCGCGAAATTGGACTCGGGGCACAGACTCGGGATCAAGGGATTTTAGCCAAATTCCTTCTTTAGGGCCTCCGAATAATTAATTTCCGTATTAATTATATCAGGTTGAAAAAGTGCCAAACAGAAAATTAACAAAGAAAAATCGCACCAGGGGCAATTTTGTCATTTGTCGCGATAGTATCAGAATGAGCCGAAATTTGGCAGGTTGATTGGAAACGGCCCGCGAAATTGGACTCGTGGCACAGACCCGGGATCACGGAATTTTAGCTAAATTTCTTCGTTTGGGCATCCGAATAATTAATTTTTGTATTAATTATGTCAGGTTGAAGAAGTGCTGGACAGAAAAATATAAAAGCAAAACCGCACCAGGGGCAATTTTATCTTTTGTCACAATGGTATCGGAATGGGCCGAAATTTGGCAGGTTGTTTGGAAACGACCCGCGAAATTGGACTCGAGGCACAGACCCAGGATCACGGGATTTTAGCAAAATTTCATCGTTTGGGCATCCGAATAATTAATTTCCTTATTAATTATGTCAGGTCGAAGAAGTGCAGGACAGAAAATTTTAAAAGCAAAATCGTACCAGGGGTAATTTTATCATTTGTCGCGACGGTGTCGGAATGGGCCGAAATTTGGTAGGTTAATTAGAAACCGCCCGCGAAATTGGACTCGGGGCACAGGCCCGGGATCACTGGATTTTCGCCAAATTCCTTCGTTTGGGCCTCCGAATAATTAATTTCCGTATTAATTATATCAGGTTGAAAAAGTGCCAAACAGAAAATTAACAAAGAAAAATCGCACTAGGGGCAATTTTGTCATTTGTCGCGATGGTATCAGAATGGGCCGAAATTTGGCAGGTGGATTGGAAACGGCCCGCGAAATTGGACTCGTGGCACAGACCCGGGATCACGGAATTTTAGCTAAATTTCTTCGTTTGGGCATCCGAATAATTAATTTTTGTGTTAATTATGTCAGGTTGAAGAAGTACTGGACAGAAAAATATAAAAGCAAAACCGCACCAGGGGCAATTTTATCTTTTGTCACAATGGTATCGGAATGGGCCGAAATTTGGCAGGCTGTTTGGAAACGGCCCGCGAAATTGGACTCGAGGCACAGACCCAGGATCACGGGATTTTGGCCAAATTTCATCGTTCGGGCATCCGAATAATTAATTTCCTTATTAATTATGTCAGGTCGAAGAAGTGCAGGACAAAAAATTTTAAAAGCAAAATCGTACTAGGGGTAATTTTATCATTTGTCGCGACGGTGTCGGAATGGGCCGAAATTTGGTAGGTTAATTAGAAACCGCCCGCGAAATTGGACTCGGGGCACAGGCCCGGGATCACTGGATTTTCGCCAAATTCTTTCGTTTGGGCCTCAGAATAATTA
>NW_019265817.1:0-9234 GCF_002742605.1 Olea europaea var. sylvestris | reverse complement strand
CAAATTAAAAGAGTTAACTTACTTACTCGTACTTTAAAGCAAAATTCTAATGCTAGAATCAGACAAGTTTGGATAAAAAAAAATGATCTTAGCTGCTATGTTGTTAATATAGCCTATGATTCCATTGTACCTAACTCTTGGTATTTTGATGGTGGCTATTCTAGGCACAGACAAGTAACCATTTCATGCTAATTAATTTCAAAAGTCATGCAGGTGGTCTTGTTACTTTTGGGGATGGTGCCCAAAGTAAAATTGAGGGTGTTAGTACGATTATGATAGATGGATTACTTGTTTTGAAAAATGTGCTATTTGTTGTTGACTTTAAAGCTAACCTGATTAGTGTAGGTCAACTTTGTAATGATTAGCTCATGGTAATGTTCACTAAAAGTACATGTAAGGTCCTAAAAAATGCTATGAGCTCATCGTGTTCATACCAACACTTAGCACAGAAACAGAATTATCAACAACATTCAGTTCAATATATAAAGATACCAACTTTGAATCAATTGTAAGGGTAATTCATGCCCACTGGATACTATAATGGAAGCATGGATTTGTTTCAGAGTTTTAAGGTTCTTGCAAGAATAATAAGGTTTTAAACATGGATTAATAAAGAAGGAACGGAAAGCGATAATCGAGCTAGCCATAGCAAAGAAGTGAATTTTTTTTTTCAAATTTAGGAAGATAAATCCAAAATGGAAAACTCGAACTTATGTAGCAATATACTTATTTGTCCACTGATTTCTCGAAGAAACACAGAAAGATACTGATAGAAGTGAATGTTAAACAATGGCTTCAAAGGTAATAGCGAATCCCACATCGGATGATTAGCAATAATTAAACCGCTATAAATAGTAGAAATTCAATGACATTGCACACGATCTTACTTGAACAGGATCTGTTCTATAGGTTGTACATTTGTATCCTTGAGTTCTAAGGAGACAGGAAACCAAGTTTGGTGGATGACATATTCCCGCCTGATCGGAGCGTGATTAACGGCTCTCTGGCTCCAGTTTGAAGTCATTAGAGCAGTAGAGGATCGTTCTTGGCCGGTTAACCCGGTTGGGATGGTCAGGCGGCCGTCTGACAGACTCGTCCACCTTTTTTGCTCGGGGTGATATTGCACACAAAGGGGAATTTGCACGTATCATCCTCGACCTTTGGAGAGGCTCGGTAATCTATCACCAACTTACAAAAGTTGTCCGACGCGGTACTATGTGTTGTGATAAATGCTATTTGCTTGAATCTGAAATCTCTTGTCATGTTTCAAAAACTAATTTGACATGCTTATTATACAAATGGTTAGGACATATGAACTAAGGAGATCTTGTCATACTTACGAAATTCAATGCTGTAAGGAGTTCCTAAGCTTACAGAGAAACATAAAGGTGTGCATGGATCATGCTAGAAAGGTAGACAACTAGGACTATACATAAACAAAGTCCATTTCTTGCTACCTGTCACTGTCTTGAATTGCTACATATGGACTTGATGGAAGCAATTCAAACTGAAAGCCTCAGTGTAAGATGTATATCTATTTTGTTGTTGATAATTTTTTTAGGTGAACTTGGGTAGATTTCTTAAGAGAGGAATCTAATGTTTCTAAAAGATTTACATTCTTATATTGAAAATTGACCACAGAAAAACACATTGAGGGGGCTAAAATTGTAAAAAGTAGGAATGACCATGGTAAGGAGTTTAAGAAAGTTTGGTTTTCTAATTTCTGCGGAAAGTATGGTATTTTTTATGAATTTTCTACCCCTAATTTTGGGAAAGGAAAATGCTTCTCCAACAGGGGGTCTGACCGACCCCCTGACAGAACCCCACCAAATGGGTGGGTCCCGCACCAAAATATGGGTCCTCCCCCACCTATTGGTGGGGTTCTGTCCCCTGTTGGTGAAACATGGTCCTACGGAAAATGATTAGGGTAATGTTGAATAGTTAGAAACTCTTTTTTAAATTATGAACTGAAGATATAAACACTGCTTGCTACATTTTAAATTGTGTCTCATTAGGAACTGGTACCTCACAAGCACCTTATGAAATCTTGAAATGTAGAAAACCAAATCTCAATTACTTTTATACTTTTGAAAGAAAGTGTTATATTTTAAATGATAGTGAACATTTGGGAAAATTTGATCCAGAGAGTGATGAGGGAGTATTCATTGGCTCTCCTGAAAATATTCGAGCTTATAAGATCTACGATATGGGAACCATTATTGAGTTCATTAATATTAAAATTGATAATACTAATAACTTCTCTTCTTATTTGCAGGAACTTGAAACTCAGAATTTGTAAAAATAGATTGAAGAAAATCAGAATATTCAAGAAAATTGTGTTGCAGATTCAGGCAGCGACAGTTCGACTGAATTGCTAGTAGTCAGTTCTGCTAATCCTGTACCAGTTACTAGAATTGTTGACCCACCTGAAAAGATGATGAACTACAGAACAAAAGGTAGCCTCTTAACCGGATACAAAAGGCTTATCTACTAGATAACATACTTCCAGACCTTTGAGATGGTGTGGTGACTAGAAGAACACCTGCCATTGAACTTGGAAAAATATGCTATACCTTACAGATGGAACCTGAAAATGCTCTTCTTGTAACACAGGAAGAGCTTGCTCAGTTTAAGACGAGACAATATTTAGAGTGAGTTTCTCAGCCAACAGATACAAACATGACTGGAACAAAAATGGATTTTCAAAAATAAATTAGATAAGCGTGGCAACATTGTCATAAATAAGGTACAACTGGTAACACAATGTTATACCCAAGTTGAAAGAGTTTATTTTGATGAAACATTTGCACCTGCAGCAAGGCTTTAATCCATTAGGCTTTAATTGTTTGTTGCATGTCAAATGGGATTTAAACTTTATGACGATAAGAGTGACTCTCTAAATATAATCTTAAATGAAGAAGCCTGCATAGAGCAGCCAAAAATATTCATTGATCTATATAATTCTAACCATGTATTTAAGCTTAAAAAAAAATGCTATATAGACTGAAATAAGCTCCTTGAGTTTGGTGTGAAAGATTGACTATGTTCCTACTCGAGAAAGGATACAAGAGTGGGGGAGATGATAAACCGTGTTTATTAGACAGCTCAAATCTAGATTGATGGAACATTAATATATGTTGATGACATAGAGTTTTGATTTACATCTGAAATAAAATTTAGGGAATTTGTTACCCTTGTTTAAAATGAGTTTGCACTGAGCATGATTTGTGAGCTAAACTAGTTTTTCGGTTAGTAGGTTAAATAGACTAACATAGTAATCTTTATCTCACAAGCGAATTATGCGAAGAATTTGGTAAAGAAACTTGGTCTGAAAAACGCCAAGACAATCAGGACTCCCATGACTACGCCTTTGAAAATTTTCAGATATGACTAAGAAAATGATGTTGACCACAATATGTACAGGAGCATGATAGACAGTCTACTGTATCTGACTACAAGTCGTCCTAACATAGCTTTTAATGTTGAAGTTTGTGCAAGATATCAATCCAAACCAAAAGAATCTCACTTGGCAGTTGTTAAACAAATCATTAGATATGTTAATAGCACTTTTAGCTTAGTTTATGGTACACTAAAGAGTCATATTCTTATCTTGTAGGATATGCAAATGCTAATTGGGCTGAAAACATAGACAATAGGAAAAGCACATCTGAAGGTTGTTTTTACATGGGTAATAATCTTATATATTGGCTAAGTAAGAAACAAAATTCTATATCCTTGTCTACCTCATAAGCTAACTATATTACTACCTGTAGTTACTGTACACAGCTATTTTGGATGAAGTAAATGCTCAGTAATTATGGTAAATCAAGACTCTATTATCAAATTTTGTGATCGTACTAGTGATTAATATCTCTAGAAATCAACTGCAACATTCTAAGATTAAGCATATTGACACGAGACATTACTATATAAAGGACTTAGTTGAGAGGAATATAATTGTCATAGAACACATTTACACTGAAGGACAATTGGCGGAAATGCTCACCGAGGCTTTAGATATTGCCAAAATTTGAAACCTTGTGATAGATCGTGGGCATATGCATTTTACCTTAAACCAGTAAGATATACATATTTTTTACTGTTTTATTTTGTGTCTCCAGTTTGTGTGCTTGTGTGCTGCATTTATTTATATAAAAGCAAAAAGAATTGAAAAAGATGAAAAGAACAAAAATTGGGATTTTTTTATTTTTTTATTAATTTTTTGCAAATCTCATAAGATGTGAATTTCTGATTGGTTTGTAATTATTGATATGGACTTGGATTTTCTTATCAATAGGGTGCACTCATCGTAACTTATCATATTAGGACATTGTGACTACTTCAGTTGCGATCATTTGTTGACTATGTTATCATCTTAAGGTGACAAGTGTTTGGATGTAGATCTATGGTCAGTAGCTATATCTTTGTGCACTGTACTATTATGTGTAAGTAGGCAAGTTCATTGGAGGAGAGGGCTACCATCATATTCAAGCCTGACGCACACATAATAATTTCAAATAATGACTAGTTTGAAATATACTTCTTCATGTAGTTACCGCAAGTGTAAATTTTGGTTAGGACATGGATCATAATTGATTAGTCTAAATGGTCCTATTACGCACCCTTATCTTAACTAGAGAAATTGATTGAATTTAGTTGTGAGCAAATTAACATTTGATTAGAAATTTCATGATTATCTCGATATTTATGAATTGATTATGAAATTGATCTAATTGTGAAATTTGCCCAAAACTATGATGATCGATTCAACTTTGTAAATATCACTATTTTTATTTTTTATTTTTTGCAATTCATATGAGTGTGCTTTTTCATAGATTTTCTGATCAACAGTATAAATTTGACAAAAAACTCTAGTATGCAATGTAAAGAAAAATTGAGCGAAAATGTTTAAAAATAAAATCTCAATCAAATATGAGAAGTTAGTTCAGCCTTATTTGGTATAAAAAATTGATAAATTGCTCATTACATTTGATCTAGAATTTTTATGACACCAAGCTATTTTTACAGAGGATAAAGATGTATGTATACACAAGGGGGTTACCAAATGGTTTACACCCCCTCACAAATATGCGGGTCCCACTTGTTATTAAATAATTCGAGCTGTGGTCCCCCCCTTTATGTTGTGAGTAGTGTGTAAAAGATTGTGTACATGTAGCATGATCTTTTTACAGATTATAAATGGCAGGTGTACTTAAGGGGAAGACTGATCACCTGAAGAACTAGCCAGTTTCACTCCGTTTATTTTCAATGTTGTACACCTGTCATTGCACGTATTGTCATTGATTTAATATATATTTATTTCCTCCGCTTATTTATTGGCTTGCTTAATATTCCCATTGATTTTTTATTTGTCAAATGAATTCTCAAACCTTGGAAGATCAATTGTAGTAATTGTGAAAGAAAAAAGAAAAAATCAAAAAAAGAACTATACAGATTTTGGTAGAGTCAGTCTTGACTGACTGGAATGGTAAGTAGATCCGTCTAGAATATTTAAGCTGAGAATTTTATTTTTTTTTCCATATGTAACAGGATTTGATTTCGTATTATATATACATATATATATATATAACTCGTGCTAAATAAATTTTATACCATTCTAGATATTTTTATATTTGTTTCGAAGGGAAATATAAGAATTTATTTTAGATTTCTAACAAATCTAAGATATCTTTTGATATATATTTCATGATAAGATTGAACTATTTGAAAGGGACAAAAGGAAGACATACCTCAATCAAAATTTTCATTTGAACTATTTGTCAGTTTTACCCTATTTAGATGTTTTTGATATATGAAAAATCGATTGGATCTACATTGTTCTCAAATGTTTGAAAAGCACTCAAAATGTTTTTCATTTTTTGGATAACTATAGCGATACACACTAATTCAACCATCCTCGATACACACTACTAAGCCATCATTCAACCATTAATTCTTCTTCATCAAATATGAGAAGTTAGTTCAGCCTTATTTGGTATAAAAAATTGATAAATTGCTCATTACATTTGATCTAGAATTTTTATGAAACCAAGCTATTTTTACAGATTATAAATGGCAGGTGTACTTAAGGAGAAGACTGATCATATAGTAAAGAAACAATTGCTTCTTTTAATCGAACTTGACTTTAGAAAAATATAACTTCGTTTATTAGAAAGGAATCTTAATTTTCTTCATGTAATGTGATAATTGATGATTCCTTCAAAGGCACATTCTAGTAGGTTGGCCTTTGAAATATATCGAAAGATTACCTCTTAGGAGAGATGAAACATCAGAAGATGGAATGCTTACAAATATTGTATGATGAAACTTCTACATAGATTGTAGGCTTCGCTTGTTCACATATTCGTGGAATGAAGGGTCAAAGGGGTACACACTTTTTAACTTAGACATAATAGGGTAATGGGTGGAGATGTATTCCTTCGTATCCCTGTTTTTGTAAAACTCAATTGTCCAGATCTTATTTTCAATCATACATTTCATGAAATGTCCAATTGTTCATTGTTGTCAACTTTTCAATTACATGTGATACAAACAATTATTAGAATCTATAAAAATATCTACTTTCTACTAGACTCAAAAGGGACAACTCTTATCAACTGAACACCAACTACACAAGTAGTCCCTCTACACTTTGTCAATCCACAATTATGATGATCATAAAATAAAGGTCATTTGTGATACACTTAGAGGTGGCATTGCCCTTAAACCCACGAGCTCGGCTCGTGCTCATCACGAGCCGAGCTCAAGGTCAACTTGGCCCACGAACCCACAAGCTGCTCACGAATTGAAATTTTCAAACTTTTTCTTCATATTTTTTACAAATCCACAAGATGCTCACTAGCTTGATGAGCCGAGCAAGGCTCGGCTCGTGTGAAGAACCCGAGCCACCCACACATCCGTAGATACACTTAAGTGTCGTCTTTCATGGGATTTGGATCCATTTACTTTATCCTCAATCTTTTGAAGATAAAGTGGAATTTTATTTCTAATAACTAATTTCATGGAATTATGATCATACCTTGTTTTTCAACAACTGCACCAAGTTAATCAAGATCCTTATAGCTTGATGGAAAGAAAACGAATTGGATTGAGACACAAACCGTTGTAGAACAAGCACACTAGAGAACTGTATGCTAAAAAATAAGATCATGAGCTTGATATAAATATATCTAGATATTTTTTTAACATAATATAACAATTGTAATTGATTCAAACTTTTTCTTTTATATTTTGTTTGCTGTTTTGCATTATTTTTATTATTGGAATTTATTTAAATTGTGGCTATATTATAAAGAACATTAATGTTTATTATACTTTAACATACATTGTGACATTGTTAAATATCTAATTATAAATAAAAACATGTGTCAAATATCTTTGTACTTATAATAATATTGAATATAGTATTAAACCCCTTATTACAAATATAAGACATGTATCGCATGTGCTAAAAACTAGAATATATACTCTCACTATATTTCGTTCTGAATTTTAATAAACTAGTTATTCTTTCTCCATATTCATTTATGCAGCTATCAATACTATACACGAACAAAATGATGTTGTTGTCAGACGGAAAATTTTTCTCTCTTCTTTTATTACAACTAATATAGAGCAATATGAATAACAGTTTGACATATATTGTGATATCCAATATGCCTATCGACTAATGAAATGACTTATTAGATTTTGTGACCTTTGTTGTGATTTGTCATATGTTGTAACCTCAACAATGATTCAAAATTGACCAATAATATGTGACTAGAGAGACATGAAATGTCACTTCTATATCTTCTTCGTTGTTTGATGGCGAAAAATGATCGATAGAAGTCTTTTGAAAACTTTTATTTGAACACGTATATATCTCTGACGATTTGAAGCATAAATGGATTACATTATTTTAAGGTTCCTCTTTGATTTCTTAATTCAAAGTAGATTTATCGAAAAAATTAATACTAAATTCTCATTTATTTTTGTGTTTGGTCAGACTAAATTTTTACATGATAAAGAAAAAATATTACTCAATTATATGTTGTAGATTAGTGTTGTAAGTCTATGTTTGAAATGACTTGAGCATCGAATTTCTATTTAATTTTTCATTGCACACAATTACAAAATAAGGAAAAAAAATTAATGCAATTCGAGATCAAGTACTATAGGTCAAGAAACTTAACATTGGTGTGGAATGAAATATATATAACTAGCTAAGCCTATAGAAAGTAAGTAAAACGAAAAGTTTAGTTGTAAGTATGACAGTAAATTAATCATAAAAAAATATGAGAAAAGCTAAGTAATTTGATAAGAAGTTACTTTTGCATGGAGCATGCAATCCATACTAGATAACTAAAATATCATAATTAATTTAATATGAATATAAATAGATGATACTGTATTTCCTTTTTGCCCTTTCGTTTTGCTTAATTGATGATATTTTGAGACATTGAGGTAATGTATAGTTTAAGTTTGGGGGGGGGGGGGGGGGGAGGGGAGGTTTACAAATTATGCGGGGGGGGGGGGGGGAAAATATTAAATTTTCTGGTGCTTTAAGTGATTGCAGTGTTTTTATTACTTTATTATATATGAAAAAAGTAGAAATTTTTGAAAATTTAAAAAAAATAAAAATAAAAATAATTGAAAGGATTTTCTTTATATTTTGCTTGCTTGTGTGAGTTTGGTAGCCTTGTCGACAATGATGTTAATTGGAGTTATGTGTTAGCTTATGAATCATGAATAGATTACATGCTTAGATTTATTTATGATTATCCATGTGAAATTTGATATTATTTGTGTACGTGAATTAAGTTTAGCGTTGTGAAGTTAATAAGTTGATTCATATTTTGATTAGGTTGAAATAATGGAACTTATCCCAAAGACCACTACATTGGACATCTTGGAACATTTTTGGATAGTTTATGAACGATAGAACTGTTTTACAAAGATATTGAGAAGAATGAAAATTCCATGCATGAAAATTTTTGTATAGATTGTCCTAGATCAATATGATGAAAATTAGATGGGAATTATAAGTTAGATATTGGTTCTTCATGATGAGTATTTAATGAGAGACATTTTACTAATCATTGTAATAAAAAGAAAAAAAGATATCATAAATCATGAGTAAAAGCTACCCTAAAAAAGATTCCAATGAAGATGCTTATTGAAAATTCTAGAAAGAAAATTCAAAAACAAATCAAGCTAGTGTGCGAAAGAGAA
>NW_019265816.1:0-9235 GCF_002742605.1 Olea europaea var. sylvestris | reverse complement strand
AAATCCCTCGTACGTCACGACGATGTTGTGAGTTCAATCCAAAACGGTCGCTACATTTCCAAAAAGTACTTATGGACCCAAAACGGACACCGTGTAAAAAAGTTACGCTAAATTCTTCGTACGCTGGCAATCCAAGTGTTCCAAATATGCAAGTGCTCACTCGTTCGAAAAATGGCCGAAATCTCTCATACGTCACGACGAAGTTGTGAGTTCAATCCAAACCAGTCGTTACATTCCCAAAAAGTACTGATGGTCCCAAAACGGACACCGGGTGCAAAAGTTGCACTCAATTCTTCGTACGTCGACAATCCAAGCGTTCCAAATATGCAAGTGCTCATTCTTTCGAAAAATGGCCGAAATCCCTCATACGTCACGACGAAGTTGTGAGTTCAATCCAAAACGATCGCTACATTTTCAAAAAGTACTTATGGTCCCAAAACGGACACCGTGTGCAAAAGTTACGCTCAATTCTTCGTTCGTCGACTCTCCAACCGTTCTAAATATGCAAGTGCTCATTCTTTCGAAAAATGGCCGAAATCCCTCATACGTCACGACGAAGTTGTGAGTTAAATCCAAAACGGTCGCTACATTTCCAAAAAGTACTTATCGGCCCAAAATGGACACCGGATGCAAAAGTTCCGCTCAATTCTTCGTACGTCGACAATCCGAGCGTTCCAAATACGCAAGTGCTCATTCTTTCTAAAAATGTCCGAAATCCCTCGTACGTCACGATGAAGTTGTGAGCTGAATTCAAAACGGTCGCTACATTTCCAAAAAGTACTTATGGTCCCAAAACGGACACCGTGTGCAAAAGTTACGCTCAATTCTTCGTACGCCGACAATCCAAGCGTTCCAAATATGCAAGTGCTCATTCTTTCGAAAAATGGCCAAAATCCCTCATACGGCACGACGAAGTTGTGAGTTAAATCCAAAACGGTCGCTACATTTTCAAAAAGGACTTACGGGCCCAAAACGGACACCGGATGCAAAAGTTACGCTCAATTCTTTGTACTCCGACAATCCAAGCGTTCCAAATGTACAAGTGCTTACACTTTCGAAAAATGACCGAAATCCCTGATACGTCACGATGAAGTGGTGAGTTCAATCCAAAACGGTCGCTACATTTACAAAAAGTACTTATGGTCCCAAAACGAAAATCGTGGGCAAAAGTTACGCTCAATTCTTCGTACGCCGGCAATCCAAGCGTTCCAAATATGCAAGTGCTCACTCTTTCAAAAAATGGCCGAAATCCCTCTTACGTCACGACGAAGTTGTGAGTTAAATCCACAACGGTCGCTACATTTCCAAAAAGTACTTATGGTCCCAAAACGGACACCGTGTGCAAAAGTTACGCTCAATTCTTCGTACGCTGACAAGCCAAGCGTTCCAAATATGCAAGTGCTCATTCTTTCGAAAAATGGCCGAAATCCCTCGTACGTCACGACGAAGTGGTGAGTTCAATCCAAAATGGTCGCTGCATTTCCAAAAAGTACTTATGGTCCCAAAACGGACACCGTGTGCAAAAGTTACGCTCAATTCTTCGTACGCTGACAAGCCAAGCGTTCCAAATATGCAAGTGCTCATTCTTTCGAAAAATGGCCGAAATCCCTCGTACGTCACGACGAAGTGGTGAGTTCAATCCAAAATGGTCGCTGCATTTCCAAAAAGTACTTATGGTCCCAAAACGGACACCGTGTGCAAAAGTTACGCTCAATTCTTCGTACGCTGACAAGCCAAGCGTTCCAAATATGCAAGTGCTCATTGTTTCGAAAATGACCGATATGCCTCATACGTCATGACGAAGTTGCGAGTTCAATCCGGAACGGTCGTTACATTTCCAAAAAGTACTTATGGTCCCAAAACGGACACCGGGTGCAAAAGTTGCGCTCAATTCTTCGTACGCCGACTATCCAAGCGTTCCAAATATGCAAGTGCTCATTAGTTCGAAAAATGGCCGAAATCCCTCGTACGTCATGACGAAATTGTGAGTTCAACCAAAACTGTCGCTACATTTCCAAAAAGTACTTATGGTCCCAAAACGGACACCGGGTGCAAAAGTTGCGCTCAATTCTTCGTACGCCGGCAATCCAAGCGTTCCAAATATGCAAGTGCTCACTCTTTCAAAAAATGGCCGAAATCCCTCTTACGTCACGACGAAGTTGTGAGTTAAATCCACAACGGTCGCTACATTTCCAAAAAGTACTTATGGTCCAAAACGGACACCGTGTGCAAAAGTTACGCTAAATTCTTCGTACGCCGGCAATCCAAGTGTTCCAAATATGCAAGTGCTCACTCTTTCGAAAAATAGCTGAAATTCCTCATACGTCACGACGAAGTTGTGAGTTCAATCCAAAACGGTAACTATATTTTCAAAAAGTACTTATGGTCCCAAAACGGACACCGAGTGCAAAAGTTGCGCTCAATTATTTTTACGTCGACAATCCAAGAGTTCCAAATATGCAAGTGCTCATTCTTTCGAAAAATGGCCGAAATCCCTCGTACGTCACGACGAAGGGGTGAGTTCAATCCAAAACGGTCGCTACATTTCCAAAAAGTACATATGGTCCCAAAACGGACACCGTGTGCAAAAGTTACGCTCAATTCTTCGTACGCCGACAATCCAAGCGTTCCAAATATGCAAGTGCTCATTCTTTCGAAAATGGACAAAATCCCTCATACGTGACAAGGTTGTGAGTTCAATCCAAAACGGTCGCTACATTTCCAAAAAGTACTTATGGGCCCAAAACGGACACCGTGCGCAAAAGTTGCGCTCAATTCTTCGTGCGTCGACAATCCAAGCGTTCCAAATATGCAAGTGCTCATTCTTTCGAAAAATGGCCGAAATCCCTCGTACGTCACGACGAAGTTGTGAGTTCAACCCAAAACTTTTGCTACATTTCCAAAAAATACTTATAGTCCCAAAACGGACACTGGGTGCAAAAGTTGTGCTCAATTCTTCGTACGTCGACAATCCGAGCGTTCCAAATATGCAAGTGCTCATTCTTTCTAAAAATGTCCGAAATCCCTCGTACGTCACGACGATGTTGTGAGTTCAATCCAAAACGGTCGCCACACTTCCAAAAAGTACTTATGGACCCAAAACGGACACCGTGTGCAAAAGTTATGCTAAATTCTTCGTACGCTGGCAATCCAAGTGTTCCAAATATGCAAGTACTCACTCGTTCGAAAAATGGCCGAAATCTCTCATACGTCACGACGAAGTTGTGAGTTCAATCCAAACCGGTCGTTACATTTCCAAAAAGTACTTATGGTCCCAAAACGGACACCGTGTGCAAAAGTTATGCGAAATTCTTCGTACGCTGGCAATCCAAGTGTTCCAAATATGCAAGTGCTCACTCTTTCGAACAATGGCCGAAATCCCTCATACGTCACGACGAAGTGGTGAGTTCAATCCAAAACGGTCCCCACAATTCCAAAAAGTACTTATGGGCTCAAAATGGACACCGGGTGCAAAAGTTACGCTCAATTCTTCATTCGCCGACAATCCAAGCGTTCCAAATGTGCAAGTGCTCATTCTTTCGAAAAATGGCCGAAATCCCTCATACGTCAAGACGAAGTTGTGAGTTAAATCCAAAACGGTCGCTACATTTCCAAAAATTACTTATGGGCTCAAAATGGACACCGGGTGCAAAAGTTGCACTCAATTCTTCGTACGTCGACAATCCAAGCGTTCCAAATATGCAAGTGCTCATTAGTTCAAAAAATGGCCAAAATCCCTCGTACGTCACGACGAAGTTGTGAGTTCAACCAAAACTGTCGCTACATTTCCAAAAAGTACTTATGGTCCCAAAACGGACACCGGGTGCAAAAGTTGCGCTCGATTCTTCGTACGTCGACAATCCAAGCATTCCAAATATGCAAGTGCTCATTCTTTCGAAAAATGGCCGAAATCCCTCATACGTCACGACGAAGTTGTGAGTTCAATCCAAACCGGTCGTTACATTTCCAAAAAGTACTGATGGTCCCAAAACGGACACCGGGTGCAAAAGTTGCGCTCGATTCTTCGTACGTCGACAATCCAAGCATTCCAAATATGCAAGTGCTCATTCTTTCGAAAAATGGCCGAAATCCCTCATACGTCACGACGAAGTTGTGAGTTCAATCCAAACCGGTCGTTACATTTCCAAAAAGTACTGATGGTCCCAAAACGGACACCGGGTGCAAAAGTTGCGCTCGATTCTTCGTACGTCGACAATCCAAGCATTCCAAATATGCAAGTGCTCATTCTTTCGAAAAATGGCCGAAATCCCTCGTACGTCACGACGAAGTCGTGAGTTCAATCCAAAACGATCACTACGTTTCCAAAAAGTACTTATGGTCCCGAAACGGACACCAGGTGCAAAAGTTACGCTCAATTCTTCGTACGCCGACAATCCAAGCGTTCCAAATATGCAAGTGCTCATTCTTTCGAAAATGGTCGATATGCCACATACGTCACGATGAAGTTGTGAGTTCAATCCGAAACGGTCGTTACATTTCTAAAAAGTACTTATGGTCCCAAAACGGACACCGGGTGCAAAAGTTGCGCTCAATTCTTCGTACGTCGACAATCCAAGCGTTCCAAATATGCAAGTGCTCATTAGTTCGAAAAATGGCCGAAATCCCTCGTACGTCATGACGAAGTTGTGAGTTCAACCAAAACTGTCGCTACATTTCCAAAAAGTACTTATGGGCCCAAAACGGACACCGGGTGCAAAAGTTACGCTCAATTCTTCGTACGCTGACAATCCAAGCGTTCCAAATATGCAAGTGCTCATTAGTTCGAAAAATGGCCGAAATCCCTCGTACGTCATGACGAAGTTGTGAGTTCAACCAAAACTGTCGCTACATTTCCAAAAAGTACTTATGGGCCCAAAACGGACACCGGGTGCAAAAGTTACGCTCAATTCTTCGTACGCCGACAATCCAAGCGTCCCAAATATGCAAGTGCTCATTCTTTCAAAAAATGGTCGAAATCCCTCGTACGTCACGACGAAGTTGTGAGTTCAATCCAAAACGATCGCTACATTTTCAAAAAGTACTTATGGTCCCAAAACGGACACCGTGTGTAAAAGTTACGCTCAATTCTTCTTACGCCGACAATCCAAGCGTCCCAAATATGCAAGTGCTCATTCTTTCGAAAATGGCCGATATGCCTCATACGTCACGATGAAGTTGCGAGTTCAATCCGAAACGGTCGTTACATTTCCAAAAAGTACTTATGGTCCCAAAACGGACACCTGGTGCAAAAGTTGCGCTCAATTCTTCCTACGTCGACAATCCAAGCGTTCCAAATATGAAAGTGCTCATTCTTTCGAAAAATGGCCGAAATCCCTCGTACGTCAGGATGAAGTTGTGAGTTCAACCCAAAACTGTCGCTACATTTCCAAAAAATACTTATGGTCCCAAAACGGACACCGGGTGCAAAAGTTGCGCTCAATTCTTCGTACGTCGACAATCCGAGCGTTCCAAATATGCAAGTGCTCATTCTTTCTGAAAATGGCCAAAATCCCTCGTACGTCACGACGAAGTTGTGAGTTCAATCCAAAACGGTCGCTACATTTTCAAAAAGTACTTATGGTCCCAAAACGGACACCTTGTGCAAAAGTTACGCTCAATTCTTCATACGCCGACAATCCAAGAGTTCCAAATGTGCAAGTGCTCATTCTTTCAAAAAATGGCCGAAATCCCTCATACGTCACGACGAAGTTGTGAGTTAAATCCAAAACGGTCGCTACATTTCCAAAAAGTACTTATGGGCCCAAAATGGACAACGGGTGCAAAAGTTGCGCTCAATTCTTCGTACGTCGACAATCCAAGCGTTCCAAATATGCAAGTGCTCATTAGTTCGAAAAAAGGCCGATATCCCTCGTACGTCATGACGAAGTTGTGAGTTCAACCAAAACTGTCGCTACATTTCCAAAAAGTACTTATAGTCCCAAAACGGAGACCGGGTGCAAAAGTTGCGCTCAACTCTTCGTACGTCGACAATCCAAGCGTTCCAAATATGCAAGTGCTCATTCTTTCGAAAAATGACCGAGATCCCTCGTACGTCACGACGAAGTTGTGAGTTCAATCCAAAACGATCGCTACATTTTCAAAAAGTACTTATGGTCCCAAAACGGACACCGTGTGCAAAAGTTACGCTCAATTCTTCGTACGCCGACAATCCAAGCGTTCCAAATATGCAAGTGCTCATTCTTTTGAAAAATGGCCGATATGCCTCCTACGTCACGATGAAGTTGCGAGTTCAACCCAAAACGGTCGCTACATTTCCAAAAAGTACTTATGGGCCCAAAACGGAGACCGGGTGCAAAAGTTGCGCTCAATTCTTCGTGCGTCGACAATCGAAGCGTTCCAAATAAACAAGTGCTCATTCTTTCGAAAAATGGCCGAAATCCCTCGTACGTCACGACGAAGTTGTGAGTTCAACCCAAAACTGTCGCTACATTTCAAAAAAATACTTATGGTCCCAAAACGGACACCGGGTGCAAAAGTTGCGCTCAATTCTTCGTACGTCGACAATCCGAGCGTTCCAAATATGCAACTGCTCATTCTTTTTGAAAATGGCCGAAATCCCTCGTACGTCACGATGAAGTTGTGAGTTCAACCCAAAACTGTCGCTACATTTCCAAAAAATACTTATGGTCCCAAAACGGACACCGGGTGCAAAAGTTGCGCTCAATTCTTCGTACGTCGACAATCCGAGCATTCCAAATATGCAAGTGCTCATTCTTTCTGAAAATTTCCGAAATCCCTCGTACGTCACGACGAAGTTGTGAGTTCATTCCAAAACGGTCGCTACATTTTCACAAAGTACTTATGGTCCCAAAATGGACACCGTGTGCAAAAGTTACGCTCAATTCTTCATACGCCGACAATCCAAGAGTTTCAAATGTGCAAGTGCTCATTCTTTCGAAAAATGGCCAGAATCCCTCATACGTCACGACGAAGTTGTGAGTTAAATCCAAAACGGTCGCTACATTACCAAAAAGTACTTATGGGCCCAAAACGGACACCGGGTGTAAAAGTTGCGCTCAATTCTTCGTACGTCGACAATCCAAGCGTTCCAAATATGCAAGTGCTCATTAGTTCGAAAAATGGCCGAAATCCCTCGTACGTCATGACGAAGTTGTGAGTTCAACCAAAACTGTCGCTACATTTCCAAAAAGTACTTATGGTCCCAAAACGGACACCGGGTGCAAAAGTTGCGCTCAACTCTTCGTATGTTGACAATCCAAGCGTTCCAAATATGCAAGTGCTCATTCTTTTGAAAAATGGCCGAAATCCCTCGTACGTCACGACGAAGTGGTGAGTTCAATCAAAAATGATCGCTACATTTTCCAAAAGTACTTATGGTCCCAAAACGGACACCGGGTGCAAAAGGTGCGCTCAATTCTTCGTACGTCGACAATCCAAGCGTTTCAAATATGCAAGTGCTCATTCTTTTGAAAAATGGCCGAAATCCCTCGTACGTCACGACGAAGTGGTGAGTTCAATCAAAAATGATCGCTACATTTTCAAAAAGTACTTATGGCCCCACAACGGACACCGTGTGCAAAAGTTACGCTCAATTCTTCGTACGCCGACAATCCAAGCATTCCAAATTTGCAAGTGCTCATTCTTTCGAAAAATGGCCGATACACCTCATACGTCACGATGAAGTTGCGAGTTCAACCCAAAACGGTCGCTACATTTCCAAAAAGTACTTATGGGCCAAAACGGACACCGGGTGCAAAAGTTGCGCTCAATTCTTCGTGCGTCGACAATCCAAGCGTTTCAAATATGCAAGTGCTCATTCTTTCGAAAAATGGCCGAAATCCCTCGTACGTGACGACGAAGTTGTGAGTTCAACCCAAACTGTCGCTACATTTCCAAAAAATACTTATGGTCCCAAAACGGACACCGGGTGTAAAAGTTGCGCTCAATTCTTCGTACGTCGACAATCAGAGCGTTCCAAATATGTAAGTGCTCATTCTTTCTAAAAATGTCTGAAATCCCTTGTACGTCACGACGAAGTTGTGAGTTCAATCCAAAACGGTCGCTACATTTCCAAAAAGTACTTATGGTCCCAATACGGACACCGTGTGCAAAACTTACGCTAAATTCTTCGTACGCTGGCAATCCAAGTGTTCCAAATATGCAAGTGCTCACTCTTTCGAACAATGGCCGAAATCCCTCATACGTCACGACGAAGTAGTGAGTTCAATCCAAAACGGTCGTTACATTTCCAAAAAGTACTTATGGTCCCAAAACGGACACCGGATGCAAAAGTTACGCTCAATTCTTCGTACGCCGACAATCCAAGCGTTCCAAATGTGCAAGTGCTCACTCTTTCGAAAAATGGTCGAAATCCCTCATATGTCACAACGAAGTTGTGAGTTCAACCTAAAACTGTCGCTACATTTCCAAAAAGTACTTATGGTCCCAAAACGGACTCCGGGTGCAAAAGTTACGCTCAATTCTTCGTACGTCGACAATCCAAGCGTTCCAAATATGCAAGTGCTCATTCTTTCGAAAAATGGCCGAAATCCCTCATACGTCACGACGAAGTCGTGAGTTCAATCCAAAACGGTCGCTACATTTCCAAAAAGTACTTATGGTCCCAAAACGGACCCCGGGGGCAAAAGTTACGCTCAATTCTTCGTACGCCGACAATCCAAGCGTTCCAAATGTGCAAGTGCTCACTCTTTCGAAAAATGGCCGAAATCCCTCATACGTCACGACGAAGTCGTGAGTTCAATCCAAAACGGTCGCTACATTTCCAAAAAGTACTTATGGTCCCAAAACGGACCCCGGGGGCAAAAGTTACGCTCAATTCTTCGTACGCCGACAATCCAAGCGTTCCAAATGTGCAAGTGCTCACTCTTTCGAAAAATGGCCGAAATCCCTCATACGTCACGACGAAGTCGTGAGTTCAATCCAAAACGGTCGCTACATTTCCAAAAAGTACTTATGGTCCCAAAACGGACACCGGGTGCAAAAGTCGCGCTCAATTCTTCGTACGTCGACAATCCAAGCGTTCCAAATATGCACGTTCTCATTCTTTCGAAAAATGTCCGAAATCCCTCGTACGTCACGACGAAGTGGTGAGTTCAACCTAAAACTGTCGCTACATTTCCAAAAAATACTTATGGTCCCAAAACGGACAACGGGTGCAAAAGTTGCGCTAAATTTTTCGTACGTCGACAATCCGAGCGTTCCAAATATGCAAGTGCTCATTCTTTCTGAAAAT
>NW_019265815.1:0-9248 GCF_002742605.1 Olea europaea var. sylvestris | reverse complement strand
TCTGGTTTGTTTGTTTTTTGCGAGTTGTTAGTCTAATTCGATTGGAATGGAGGCAATCAAAAGTTGTTTTTGATTTCATGATAGCTACGAGTTTTTTCCTTTTTGGCGAATTGCTACTCTAATTCGATTGGAATTGAGCCAATGAAAAGTTGTTTATGATTTCATGATAAGTTCGGGTTTGATCATTTTCGGCGAATTGCTAGTCTAATTAGATTGGAATCGAGCCACTGAAAAGTGGTTTTTGATTTCATGATAACTTCGAGTTTGATTGTTTTTGAAAAATTGCTAGTCTAGTTCGATTGGAATCGAGCAAATGAAAAGCAGTTTTCGATTTCATGATAACTTCGGGTTTGTTCATTTTTGGCTAAATGCCAGTCTAATTCAATTGGAAACGAGCCAAAGGAAAGTAGTTTTTGATTTCATGATAACTTCAGGTTTGCATGTTTTTTGCGGCATGCTAGTCTTATTCGATTAGAATAGGGGCAATGAAAAGTGGATTTTGATTTCATGATAACTTCGGGTTTGTTTATTTTTTGCGAATTGCTAGTCTAATTTGATTGGAATGGAGCCAATGAAAAGTGGTTTTCGATTTCATGATAACTTCGAGTTTGTTCGTTTTTGACAAATTGCAAGTCTAATTCGATTGGAATCGAGCATACGAAAAGTGGTTTTCGATTTCATGATAACTTCGGGTTTGTTCGCCTAATTCGATTGGAATGGAGCCAATGAAAAGTGGTTTTGGATTTCATGATAAATACAGCTGTGTTCGTCATTGGCGAATTGCAAGTCTAATTCGATTGGAATCGAGCCAATGAAAAGTGGTTTTCGATATCATGATAACTTCGAGGTTGTTCGTTTTCAGTGAATTGCTAGTCTAATTTGATTGGAATGGAGCCAATGAAAAGTGGTTTTTGGTTTCATGATAACTTCGGGTTTGATCGTTTTTAGCTAATCGCTAGTCTAATTCGATTTTAATCGAGCCAATGAAAAGTGGTTTTTGATTTCATGATAACTTCGGGTTTATTCATTTTTAGGCAGTTGTTAGTTTAATTCGATTGGAATGGAGCCAATGAAAAGTGGTTTTCGATTTCATGATAACTACGGGTTTGTTCGCTTTTGGTTAAATGCTACTCTAATTCGATTGGAATTGAGCCAATGAAAAGTTCTTTATGATTTCATGATAACTTCGGGCTCAATCATTTTCGACGAATTACTAGTCTAATACGATTGGAATCAAGCCAATGAAAAGTGGTTTTTGATTTCATGTTAACTTCGGGTTTTTTTATTTTTGGAGAAATGCTAGTCTAATTCGATTGGAATCGAGCCTATGGAAAGTGGCTTTCAATTTCATGAAAACTTTGAGTTTGTTCATTTTTTGCGAATTGCTAGTCTAATTCGATTGGAATCGTACCAATGAAAAGTGGTTTTCGATTTCATGATAATTTCGGGTTTGTTCATTTTCGGCAAATTGTAAGTCTAATTCGATTGGAATCTAGCCTATGAAAAGTGGTTTTCGATTTCATGATAGCTTCGAATTTGTTCATTTTTTACGAATTGCTAGTCTAATTCGATTGGAATGGAGTCAATGAAAAGTTGTTTTTGCTTTCATGGTAGCTTCGGGTTTGTTCGACTTTGACGAATTGCAAGTCTAATTCGATTGGAGTCGAGCTTATGAAAAGTGGTTTTCAATTTCTTGATAACTTCGGGTTTGTTCATTTTTGGCGAGTTGCTAGTCTAATTCGATTGAAATGGAGCCAATGAAAAATGGTTTTTGATTTCATGGTAGCTTCGGGTTTTTTCGACTTTGGCGAATTGCTAGTCTAATTCGATTGGAATGGAGCCAATGAAGGGTGGTTTTCGATTTAATGATAACTTCGGGTTTGTTCATTTTTGGCGAATTGCTAGTCTAAATCGATTGGAATGGAGCCAATGAAAAGTGGTTTTCGATTTCATTATAACTTCGGGTTTGTTCGTTTTCGACAAATTGCAAGTCTAATTCGATTGGAATCGAGCATATGAAAAGTGGTTTTCGATTTCATGATAACTTCGGGTTTGTTCATTTTTGGCTAATTGCAAGTCTAATTCGATTGGAATCGAGCATATGAAAAGTGGTTTTCGATTTCATGATAACTTCGGGTTTGTTCATTTTTGGCGAATTACAAGTCTAATTCGATTGGAATGGAGCCAATGAAAAGTGGTTTTTGATTTCATGATAAATTCGAGGTTGTTCTTCATTGGTGAATTGCAAGTCTAATTCGATTGGAATCGAGCCAATTAAAAGTGGTTTTCGATTTCATGATAACTTTGGGGTCGTTCATTTTCGGCGAATTGCTAGTCTAATTCGATTGGAATCGAGCCGATGAAAGGTGGTTTTCGATTTAATGATAACTTCGGGTTTGTTCAATTTTGGTGAATTGCTAGTCTAATTCGATTGGCATGGAGCCAATGAAAAGTGGTTTTTGATTTCATGATAACTTCGGGTTTGATCGTTTTTAGCTAATTGCTAGTCTAATTCGATTTTAATCGAGCCAATGAAAAGTGGTTTTTGATTTCATGATAAGTTCGGGTTTATTCATTTTTGGGGTGTTGTTAGTTTAATTCGATTGGAATGGAGCCAATGAAAAGTGGTTTATGATTTCATGATAACTTCGGGTTCGATCATTTTCGATGAATTACTAGTCTAATTCGATTGGAATGGAGCCAATGAAAAGTGGTTTTTGATTTCATGATAACTTCGGGTTTGTTCATTTCTGGAGAAATGCCAGTCTAATTTGATTGGAATCGAGCCAATGGAATGTAGTTTTTAATTTCATGATAACTTTGGGTTTGCTTATTTTTTGCGAAATGCTAGTCTAATTTGATTAGAATCGAGGCAATGAAAAGTGGCTTTCGATTTCATGAAAACTTCGAGTTTGTTCATTTTTTGCGAATTGCTAGTCTAATTTGATTGGAATCGAGCCAATAAAAAGTGGTTTTCGATTTCATGATAACTTCGGGTTTGTTCATTTTCGACAAATTGTAAGTCCAATTCGATTGGAATCGAGCCTAAGGAAAGTGGATTTCAATTTCATGAAAACTTTTAGTTTGCTCATTTTTTGCGAATTGCTAGTCTAACTCGATTGGAATCGTGCCAATGAAAAGTGGTTTTCGATTTCATGATAATTTTGGGTTTGTTCATTTTCGGCAAATTGTAAGTCTAATTCGATTGGAATCGAGCCTATGAAAAGTGGTTTTCGATTTCATGATAGCTTCGAATTTGTTCATTTTTTACGAATTGCTAGTCTAATTCGATTGGAATGGAGCCAATGAAAAGTTGTTTTTGCTTTCATGGTAGCTTCGCGTTTGTTCGACTTTGGCGAATTGCAAGTCTAATTCGATTGGAATGGAGCCAATGAAAGGTGGGTTTCGATTTAATGATAACTTTGGGTTTGTTCATTTTTGGGGAATTGCTAGTCTAATTCGATTGGAATGGAGCGAATGAAAAGTGGTTTTAGATTTCATGATAACTTCGGGTTTGTTCGTTTTCGACAAATTGCAAGTATAATTCGATTGGAATCGAACATATGAAAAGTAGTTTTAGATTTCATGATAACTTAATTCGATTGGAATCGAACATATGAAAAGTAGTTTTAGAATTCATGATAACTTCGGGTTTGTTCGTTTTTGGCGAATTGAAGTCTAATTCAATTGGAATGGAGCCAATGAAAAGTTGTTTTTGATTTCATGATAAATTCGGGTTTGTTCGTCATTGGTGAATTGCAAGTCTAATTCGATTGCAATCGAGCAAATGAAAAGTGGTTTCGATTTCATGATAACTTCGGGATTGTTCGTTTTCAGCGAATTGCTTGTCTAATTCGGTTGGAATGGAGCCAATGAAAAGTGGTTTTTGATTTCATGATAACTTCGGGTTTGATCGTTTTTAGCTAATCGCTAGTCTAATTCGATTTTAATCGAGCCAATGAAAAGTGGTTTTTGATTTCATGATAACTTCGGGTTTATTCATTTTTGGGGAGTTGTTAGTTTAATTCGATTGTAATGGAGCCAATGAAAAGTGGTTTTCGATTTCATGATAACTACGGGTTTGTTCGTTTTTGGCGAATTGCTAGTCTAATTCGATTGGAATTGCGCCAATGAAAATTTGTTTATGATTTCATGATAACTACGGGTTCGATCATTTTCGGCGAATTACTAGTCTAATTCAACTGGAATGGAGCCAATGAAAAGTGCTTTTTGATTTTATGATCGGGTTCGATCATTTTCGGAGAATTACTAGTCTAATTCGATTGGAATGGAGCCAATGAAAAGTGGTTTTCGATTTCTTGATAACTTCGGGTTTGATCATTTTCGAAAAATTGCTAGTCTAATTCGATTGGAATGGAGCCAATGAAAAGTGCTTTTTGATTTCATGATAACTTCGGGTTCGATCATTTTCTTATGAATTACTAGTCTAATTCGATTGGAATCGAGCCAATGAAAAGTGCTTTTCGATTTCATGATAACTTCGGGTCTGTTCATTTTTAACGAATTGCAAGTCTAATTCGATTGGAATGGAGCCAATGAAAAGTGGTTTTTGATTTCTTGATAACTTCGGGTTTGTTCATCTTTGGCTAATTGCAAGTCTAGTTAGATTGGAATCGAGCCAATGATAAGTTGTTTTCGATTTCATGAAAACTTCGGATTTGTTCGTTTTCGGCGAATTGCTTGTCTAATTCGATTGGAATCGAACCAATGAAAGGTGGTTTTTGATTTCTTGATAACTTCGAGTTTGTTCATCTTTGGCGAATTGCAAGTCTAATTAGATTGAAATCGAGCCAATGAAAAGTGGTTTTTGATTTCATGAAAACTTCAGGTTTGTTCGTTGTCGGTGAATTGCTAGTCTAATTCGATTGGAATTGAGCCAATGAATAGTGGTTTTAGATTTCATGATAACTTCGGGTTTGATCGTTGTCGAAAAATTGCTAGTCTATTTCGATTGGAATCGAGCCAATGAGAATTGGTTTTTGATTTCATGATAACTCCGGGTTTGTTCATTTTTGGTGAAACGCCAGTCTAATATGATTGGAATCGAGCAAATGGAAAGTAGTTTTTGATTTCATGATAACTTCGGCGAATTGCTAGTCTAATTCGATTAGAATTGAGGCAATGAAAAGTGGTTTTTGATTTCATGAAAACTTCGGGTTTTTCCATTTTTCTGCGAATTGCTAGTCTAATTCGATTGGAATCGAGCCAATGAATAGTGGTTTTCGATTTCATGATAACTTGGGGTTTGTTTGTTTTTGGTGAATTGCAAGTCTAATTCGATTGGAATCGAGCCAATGAAAAGTGGTTTTCGATTTCATAATAACTTGAGGTTTGTTCGTCTTTAGCGAACAGCAAGTCTAATTCGATTGGAATCGAGCCAATGAAAAGTGGTTTTCGATTTCATGATAACTTCGGGTTTGTTCATTTCTGTTGAATTGCTAGTCTAATTCGATTGGAATGGAGCCAATGAAAAGTGGTTTTCGATTTCATGATAACTTCGGGTTTGATCATTTTCAGCTAATTGCTAGTCTAATTCGATTGGAATCGAGCCAATGGAAAGTGGTTTTTGATTTCATGATGACTCCGGGTTTGTTCGTTTTTTGCGAGTTGTTAGTCAAATTTGATTGGAATGGAGCCAATGAAAAGTGGTTTTCGATTTCATGATAACTACGAGTGTGTTCGTTTTTGATGAATTGCTAGTCTAATTCGATTGGAATTGAGCCAATGAAAAGTGGTTTTCGATTTCATGATAACTTCGGGTTTGATCGTTTTCGAAAAATTGCAAGTCTAGTTCGATTGGAATAGAGCCAATGAATAGTGGTTTTTGATTTCATGATAACTTCGGGTTTTTTCATTTTTGGCAAAATGCCAGTCTAATTCGATTGGAATCGAGCCAATGGAAAGTAGTTTTTGATCTCATGATAACTTTGGGCCGTTTTTTTTTTTTTTTTGCAAAATGCTAGTCTAAGTCGATTAGAAATGAGGCAATGAAAAGTGGTTTTTGATTTCATGATAACTTCGGGTTTGTTCATTTTTTGCGAATTGCTAGTCTAATTCAATCGGAATCGAGCCAATGAAAAGTGGTTTTCGATTACATGATAACTTCGGGTTTGTTCATTTTTGGCAAATTGCTAGTCTAATTCGATTGGAATGGAGCCAATGAAAAGTGCTTTTTGATTTTATGATAAATTCGGGTTTGTTCATCTTTGGCGAATTGCAAGTCTAATTCTATTGGAATCGAACCATTGAAAAGTGGCTTTCAATTTCATGAAAACGTTAAGGTTTGTTCATTTTTGTAAAATGCTAGTCTAATTCGATTGGAACAGAGCCAATGGAATGTAGTTTTTGATTTCATGATAACTTCGGGTTTGATTATTTTTTGCGAAATGCTAGTCTAATTCGATTGAAATCGAGCCAATATAAAGTGGTTTTCCATTTCATGATAACTTCGGGTTTGTTCGTTTTTTGGCAAATTGCTAGCCCAATTCGATGGGAATCGAGCATATGAAAAGTGGTTTTCGATTTCATGATAACTTCGGGTTTGTTCATTTTTTGCAAATTGCAAGTCTAATTTGATTGGAATGGAGCCAATGAAAAGTGCTTTTCGATTTCATGATAATTTCGGGCTTGTTCATCTTTCGCAAATTGCAAGTCTAATTTGATTGGAATCGAGCCAATGAATAGTGGTTTTCGATTTCATGATTACTTCGGGTTTGTTAGTCTTTTACGAATTGCAAGTCCAATTCGATTGGAATCGAGCTAATGAAAAGTGGTTTTCGATTTCATGATAACTTCGGGTTTGTTCATTTTCCGCGAATTGCTAGCCTAATTCGATTGGAATGGAGCCAATGAAAAGTAGTTTTTGATTTCATGATAACTTCGGGTTTGTTCATTTTTGGTGAATTGCCAGTCTAATTGATTGGAATCGAGCCAATGAAAAGTGGTTTTCGATTTCATGATAACTTCGGGTTTGATCGTTTTCAACTAATTGCTAGTCTAATTCGATTGGAATCGATCCAATGAAAAGTGGTTTTTGATTTCATGATGACTTCGGGTTTGTTCGTTTTTTGCGGGTTGTTAGTCTAATTCGATTGGAATGGAGCCAATGAAAAGTGGTTTTCGATTTCATGATAACTACGAGTTTGTTCGTTTTTGGCAAATTGCTAGTCTAATTCGATTGGACTTGAGCCAATGGAAAGTTGTTTAGGATTTCATGATAACTTTGGGTTCGATCATTTTCGGCAAATTGCTAGTCTAATTCGATTGGAATCGAGCCATTGAAAAGCAGTTTCGATCTCATGGTAACTTCGGGTTTGTTCATTTTTGGCAAAATGCCAGTCTAATTCGATTGGAATCGAGCCAATGGAAAGTAGTTTTTGATCTCATGATAACTTTGGGCCGTTTTTTTTTTTTTTTTTGCAAAATGCTAGTCTAAGTCGATTAGAAATGAGGCAATGAAAAGTGGTTTTTGATTTCATGATAACTTTAGGTTTGTCCATTTTTTGCGAATTGCTAGTCTAATTCGATCGGAATCTAGCCAATGAAAAGTGGCGTTCGATTTCATGATAACTTCGGGCTTGTTCGTTTTCGGCAAATTGCAAGTCTAATCCGATTGGAATCGAGCCTGTGAAAAGTGGCTTTCGATTTCATGATAACTTCAGGTTTGTTGGTTTTTGGCGAGTTGCTAGTCTAATTCGATTGGAATAGAGTCAATAAAAAGAGCTTTTTGATTTTATGATAACTTCGGGTTTGTCCGTCTTTGGTGAATTGCAAGTCTAATTTGATTGGAATCGAACCAATGAAAAGTGGTTTTAAATTTCATGATAACTTCGAGTTTGATCATTTTTGGCGAAATGCTAGTCTAATTCGATTGGAATTGAGCCAATGGAAAGTTGTTTATGATTTCATGATAACTTCGGGTTCGAACATTTTCGGCAAATTGCTAGTCTAATTCGATTGGAATCGAGCCAATGAAAAGCAGTTTCGATCTCATGATAACTTCAGGTTTGTTCATTTTTGGCAAAATGCCAGTCTAATTCAATTGGAATCGAGCCAATGGAAAGTAGTTTTTGATCTCATGATAACTTTGGGCGTGTTTTTTTTTTTTTTTGCGAAATGCTAGTCTAAGTCGATTAGGAATGAGGCAATGAAAAGTGGTTTTTGATTTCATGAGAACTTCGGGTTTGTCCATTTTTTGCGAATTGCTAGTCTAATTCGATCGGAATCGAGCCAATGAAAAGTGGCGTTCGATTTCATGATAACTTCGGGCTTGTTCGTTTTCGGCAAATTGCAAGTCTAATCCGATTGGAATCGAGCCTGTGAAAAGTGGCTTTCGATTTCATGATAACTTCAGGTTTGTTGGTTTTTGGCGAGTTGCTAGTCTAATTCGATTGGAATAGAGTCAATAAAAAGTGCTTTTTGATTTTATGATAACTTCGGGTTTGTCCGTCTTTGGCGAATTGCAAGTCTAACTTGATTGGAATCGAACCAATGAAAAGTGGTTTTAAATTTCATGATAACTTCGAGTTTGATCATTTTTGGCTAAATACTAGTCTAATTCGATTGGAATTGAGCCAATGGAAAGTAGTTTTTGATTTCATGATAACTTCGGGTTTGATCATTTTTTACGAAATGCTAGTCTAATTCGATTGGAATCGAGCCAATATAAAGTGGTTTTCCATTTCATGATAACTTCAGGTTTGTTCGTTTTCAGCAAATTGCTAGCCCAATTCGATTGGAATTGAGCATATGAAAAGTGGTTTTCGATTTCATGATAACTTCGGGTTTGTTCATTTTTTGTGCAAATTGCAATTCTAATTCGATTGGAATGGAGCCAATGAAAAGTGCTTATCGATTTCATGATAATTTCGGGTTTGTTCATCATTGGCGAATTGCAAGTCTAATTCGATTGGAATCGTGCCAATGAAAAGTGGTTTTCAATTTCGTGATTACTTCGGGTTTGTTAGTCTTTTACAAATTGCAAGTCCAATTCGATTGGAATCGAGCCAATGAAAAGTGGTTTTCGATTTCTTGATAACTACGGGTTTGTTCATTTTCTGCGAATTGCTAGCCTAATTCGATTGGAATGGAGCCAATGAAAAGTAGTTTTCGATTTCATGATAACATTGGGTTTGTTCATTTTTAGTGAATTGCTAGTCTAATTCGATTGGAATGGAGCCAATGAAAAGTGGTTTTCGATTTCATGATAACTTCGGGTTTGATCGTTT
>NW_019265814.1:0-9249 GCF_002742605.1 Olea europaea var. sylvestris | reverse complement strand
ATCTCAAATTTAAAATCAAAGCCTTAATTGATAAGCTATTAAACCGAACATATACTAGATTTCTTAAGAATAACTAAAGTTCAAGTACAAATCATTTAGATAAACAGTAGATATTTCTTTTATAGTAACATATCCAATGAAAAATATATTGAAGGTTTTTCCCAAATAAAAACCGTTAATGAGAAAATCAACCAAATAAAACCATTGTTATTGTCCTTTTCTTAGGAGTTTGTATGAATTTATTTATTATTATTTTATTATTATTATTATTTTTTTTTTGTTTATTTAAATTAGTGAATGGTGAAATTTTCTTTTTACTTGACCTCTATCATCAAACTGGACGGATTTTTTCACTAGAGACGTGATTTAAAATTAACTGAATAGTTGAGGATGTTTGATGCTAAAAAAATAAGATTTAGGATAAATTTGTAAAATTTTTGAAAGATTCGGGACAAAAAGTGCAAAACAACCCTAAAGAAAATAGTTGGAATTTTTCTAAATTTTAAAGAGCTGCTATCAGTGTCAAGGACCCCAGATATTTGTTCATGCTCAAATAGCTCATGACTTTTCTAAAGTGTCAATTTCTCCGCCATCACACAATCTTCAGTCCACAATAGACACTCTAAGAACCACCGTGAGGATTGGGAACGTTGTTGCCGGCTGCCGTCTATCGGGGGTAAGCTTTAGATAATTTTATGGGTCTTTGGAATATTGCCGAGTTCAAGTCTTGTAATTTACGTATTTGTATAATTTCAACGTCTGGCCATTAAAATATTAATCTAGAAAACATCTGAGAAGTTGGAGACAGTGTAACAAAAATAAATAATTTTATTTATTTACTTTTTCGATATAATTTCTAACTTGAAGACTTGACAATTCTGATCCTTGGGATGATTCCTTTTGTCTTTCTTAGGAATATCTTTATAATTTTACAAATAAAAATTACGACCTAAAATCCATGGTCCAAACTCTAAAGGCTTTTGAATTGTATACTTGTATAAATAGAATAATGGAGTTACATAATGATTTAAATATAGATGAGGGGTCAAAACGAGAATGTGAATTTTTATTTTTTTTATTTAGTTGAAGAAATTGTAATTCAATCATATCTTACCACATCACATGTATATAAATCATTATGTAAACCATGTAGCACAATTGGCGTAAATAACTAGTCGGTGTGAAACAGACACAATTAGACTGCCTGAGATGAAAGACATTCAAAATGGAACAAATAGAAATAGGAGGTGTCGTCACGAGCGGTACTCGAGGCATAGGGTATGTAACTTAAATTCAGTCTCGTTCACTATACTCATGTACTGATACTAGTAACACTAAGCCTCGTTTGGTCCCTATTAATTTTCATTACATTACATTTCATTTTTCTCTCTTATATTTTCAATCACACAATCTTCCATAAAATAATATTACCTAGAAACCGAAAAATTTTCCTTCTTTTTCAACAATTCATTTTTCAAAAAAATATTATTCCACTCATTTTCATTTTCACAAAATGGGGGCCAAACGTGGAGTTAGCTTAAAAGGTGCTCATCTAACTCGATATTTTATAGGCATGCCATCATAGAAGAATTTGAACGTTTTGGAGCTGTCGTATATACATGTTCTCGTAATAGAAAAGAGTTAGATGAATGTTTAGAAGAATGGAAGCGCAAGGGCTTTCAAGTAGCACTATAGCAGGGTCTGTGTGTGACTTTATCAGTATGATCCCAACGAGATAAGCTGGTGCAGACTCTTCATCCTAACAATCGAAGTGTTCTATCGTAGGCTACACTTCATATATCATAGGACCTGTAACATTTAATTTAATCTCAAAAGTAACCACTCTTATGACTTTAGTGTGTGTACCTATGATGTATGCTGATAAGATTTTGACATTATATAGCTACAGGAGGTCTTATCAATCACTTTCATAAGATTTTTGTACCGAAAGTCTCTTGGAAAAAGTATCTACAGAAGATGCTATTCTGTGGTTAAGAGGTCTCCACGAATAGCTTGCAGCAAGAGGCGCTCGGCTAAGGTAATTGTACCCATGCTTCAAGTGCGGCTTTGGTTGAGGGGCCTTTGCTCTATTATGATGGGGGGTGTGGGCCTTTAGTTGGGCTTTTGAATGGCTACCACATGGGCCTCTTCTTGAGCCTCGATGGCGAGGCATAACAATTAGCACGACAAATAATGTAAGCTGAGGTTGATTTGCAATCATAACAATCGACATCGGAGAAGGTGGAAATATGATGCCCACAATATTTAATTAAAACAGGCTATAGTGAATCATATGTATTAAAAATACAACACTTGCTTGATAGCAATCCATTGCAAATCAGACGTTATGTTCATAAATTGAGAAATGTATTCACCATGAAGGGCAGGTTTGGGAGTAAAAGAAACATATTGTAAGAGACCAATAGTTTGTCAATAGTGGTGGTGTCGACAGGTAGATAGCCATCGATGAGAGTAAGAGATAGTGTACTAGACAATGAAGAGGTGTATTCTTCGACGTTGGTCATGTTTGTGCAGTGGAGAAGATCACGGATATATTTGTGATGCAAGAGTAGATAAGAAGGTATGGAAAGAACATCAACATCAAAAAATAATGGATAGAACCTAAAACTTTTACTTAGAAACGCTAAAGGAGTGTTTGATAGTGGGGTTATCTTTGTCATAAAGAGATTGTGAACGAAGAGCAATTAATTGAAGAGCTAAGATTGCAAAGATAGATGATCAGTCGAACTTAATATCCGTTTTTTTCTAGAAGATCCGCAATAACAAGATTCCTATTCATGTTTTGATTATAAGTATATTTGACTAAATGTGACCTTCCCATATGTGAAATACAAGTGAATGATCCATTTTCGTACGACGACTTTTGAACAACCTTTATTTCCCATTTGAATTTATTGTCTATCATCAACTTCTAGATATATTTTGACGAGAGACTTATCATAGCAAATGTGTCCAACTTCTATTGATTTCCCTCTAAAGGAATTTAAATATAATAAAAAACAGTCAAGAATGATAAAAAACAAAACAAAACAATTATCATTTCATTTGCTGTTCTTCTGACAATTCAAGAAGCTCCTCCATAACACTTATCATTCAATGACGCCTTGCTGCTTGGATGACTTAGCTCGGTCCTATTTCCACTAGCATGTTGAGAAGAAATAACACCAATATAAATTTTCCAGTTTGTCCAAATATTTTGATTGTAATAAAATTATATATCTCAAATTTAAAATCAACACCATAATTGATAGAATGTTAAATCGAACACATATTAGATTTCTTAAGAATAACTAAAATTCGAGCACAAATTGTGTAGACAAATAGTAGATATTTCTTTTAAAGTAACGTATCTAATGAAAAATATATCAAAGGTTTCCCCAAATAAAAACCATTAATGAGAAAATCAACCATTTTTTTTTTTAATTCGGTTTCTTCCTTTTTTGTTTATTTAAATTTTTCTTGTGTGAGCCCCCTTTTTTTAGCATAAATATATTTTAGAATAGAATTTTGTTGAAAAATGTCTGGTTAGAAAGTAAGGAAAAAAATTGAATTTTCATGTAAAATTATTTTATAACAAAAAAATGTTATTGAAAATTAATTTTTGTAAAAATGGGGCCAAACGTGTCAGCGTCAAGGACCCGCTCATGACTTTTCTAAATTCTCAATTTCTCCGCCATCACACAATCTTCAGTCCACAATAGACACTTTGAGAACCACCGTGAGGATCGGGAACGCGGCCGCCGTCTGTCGATTGTAAGCTTTTAAATAATCTTTTACATGATTAGAATATTGCCGACTTCAAGTCTTGTAATTTTCTTATTTGTATAATTTCAACGTTCGGCAATTAAAATATTAATCTCCAATAAATCTTAGAAGTAGAAGACACTATAACAAAAATAAATAAATTTATCTTTTCACGTTTTAATAAATTTAGTTTTTTGATATAATTTCTAACTTCAAGATTTGACAATTCTGATCTTCAAGAAGATCCCTTTTTTCTTAGTAATATCTTCATAATTTTACAAATAAAAATTATGAACTAACATCCATGGTCCAAAAGCTTTTGTATTGTATACTTGTGTAAATAGAATGATGCTAGTTATACTTAAGGAGTTACATATAGATGACATGAGATGAGGGTTTATTTAATTGAAGAAATTCTGATCCAATCATATCTTACCGCATCATATGTATTTAAACCATTATGTAAACCAATCTGTGTAAATAACTAGTCTGTGTGAAATAGATACAATTAGGCTGCCTGTGCTGAACAACATTCAAAATGGAACACATAGAAATAGGAGGTGGTGATGCAAGGTCGTCTCTGAAGGGCACATCTGCCCTCATCACGGGCGGTGCTCAAGCCATAGGGTATGCGACTTAAATTCAGTCTCATATGTAACTAGTAACGCTAAGCTTAAAAGGTGCTTATTTAACTCAATTTGTTTTCGTCATGCCATCGTAGTAGAATTTGCACATTTTGGTGCAACTGTATATACTTGTTCTCGTAATCAAAAGGAGTTCGATCAATGTTTAGAAGAATGGAAGAGCAAGGGCTTTCGAGTAGTAGGGTCTGTGTGTGACTTATCAGTACAAGCCCGACAAGATAAGTTGATGGAGACCATTTCCATTTATTTCGATAGGAAGATTAATATCTTGGTTAGTTTGTCCTCTTTTTATTGTATACTTTGTTCTGAGGCAAGAGGCAAGACTTTTCTGAAATGAATACATCAATTTTTAAGGTGAACGATGCCGGTACAAGTCGACTTAAGGAAGCCACAGATTTAACAGCTGAAATTACTCCCTAATAATGGGTATAAATTTTGTGGCTTCTTATCATTTGTGTCAACTCGCACACCCATTTCTCAGGGCATCAGGAAGTGGAAGCATCGTGTAACTCTTCTGTGGGTGGACTCATAATGTCAGTTCCTTCTGCTTCTTTGTATGCAGCACCTAAAGGTAATAGACAACTATTGTAGTATAAATCAAAATTTAACTACTGCTAAGTCATTTTGCTGTTCAACTTTTGTATAGGAGCAATGAATCAGGTAACAAAGAAGTTGGCATGCGAATGGGCAAAGGATAACATTCGTGTTAACGCAATCGTGTGCCATGGATAACCCAAAAAACAAGGAAACAACTACTTATGCTGCGTATAATTTGTATTTCAATTTTCAGTGTAAGTTTTAAATTTATTTTCAGTTTTTTTTAAGGGTATATTTTAAGATTGCAGAAAAAGTGTTTTGAGTTATCATTACAAAAAAATATATTAAAAAAATTGAAATTTATACTTAAGTTTTAAAAATTTTAAAATAGGGGCGATTGCCACCACCTTTTTTTTTTATACCAAGATGTCCACCTTATAGCAACTAATCATGAGGTCTATGATCCAGCCTCTATTCATGCAGATCAGGTAAATCGCGGGTTGTGTCCCAAACTGACTAGGGTCCAAAAGCCACCCCAACTGAACTATCAAAGTATCGAGCGAGTCAAACTCATGTATGCGCCCTGCCTTCTAAGGAACTCCTGCCTTTAAGGAAATATCCTGTCTTCTAGGAGAAAGTCTTGCCTTTCAAGAGTCCCATGAATCGAACCCGCGACCTCTGAACTGCCCACCTTGAAGAACTTCGTCTTTTACCACTTGTAATGTGCCCCAGGGGGCACGATTGCCACCACCTTCGTCACTGTTTGGGTGGTTGATGGCTTGATGCATATTGGATGTGAGCAGTTACAAGTCCAGGGGCGGAGCTACCTTTGCACTTAAAAAAATAATAATAAAAAAATAAAAAAAGTGTTGGGGGTAGGGACTAAAAATATCCACAAATTTTACCTTTTTACACTCTTTTTTTTTTTTAATTAAGAAAAAATGGAAATTGTGCTTGGCTGGCATTGGCTATAGGAGCCTCAATTTGACTTTCATTATTTGAAATTTTAATGGTTGGAAAATTTTTTTTTTTTTAAGAATATGTAGCTAAAATTAAAAAAAAAAAAGTTTTGGGATTACATATAAAATTATTTTATTGAAAAATATGTGAATAATAAGAAAAGAGAAAAAATGAATTATAATTTTATTCGCGGATCAAATAGGGGGCTAAATCCGCCTTTGGCAATTGCTGAAAATACTAGGCCTACTAAAGGAACAAAAATAGAGGGGAAATTAAAAGTTGTCATAAAATGGGTGCCTCAATTTACTATTTATACCTACTATTATTATTATTATTTTTTTTTTTACAACAATCCTTTTATATCGTGTTGAGATATGCCACGTGGCCTAATAAATTTTAATTTTTTGACTTTAATTTGTGTATTTTGAGAAAATAAGTAACAAAATAATTTGTGTCTCAAACCTAATAAAGTGGGTGGGCTTGCATTGCGCCCCTGACCAAATACAATTCTAAGTGGACATCCCGTATAAATTCTTTGATTTTTGTTAGGCACCATTTGATTGACAATTTATTTTTTATGAAAAATGGAATTTTGATGACATTTTCCAACTTTGGTGTGTTTGATTGGGATTTATTTTCCATCGAATAGGAATTCTTGGATTTCTTGGTAATTGCATTTTTCTTGCTTTTGTGGGAAAATCAATTCCCACCAATAATTTTTTTTTTGACCTTTTTTTTTGGCAATGAAAAAAATTCCTAAGAATTATTGTAAAAAAATATTTCTCTTTAATTGACAATTTTTATGTAAAACAAAGTCAAATGAACACCAAAAGATAGAAGATTTTTTTGAATTTTTTTGAATTTTTTTTTTGCAATGGAAATAAATTTCATCCCCAATACTAGTAAATTCAATCTCATTAATTAACAATTTTCATGTAAAACAAAGTCAAACGAACATTAAAAAATACTTTTTAATTCAACATTTTCCACGTGGAAAATTATATCAATCGACAATTAAATACAATAATTTACAATTCCCAGAAAAACAATTTCTAGGTAATTCAATTTTCTAAAATTCGTTTTCTTTCCATCCAAATTTCATCTTTGCAATCAAACGGATCTTTAGTTATATTTATACTGTTGCAGAAAAATGGAATTCGGTATGCTTTACATTCACTTGGGACCATCGCTAATTTGAACGCGTAAGTATATCGATTAGTTGAATATCATTTCTCTCGATTATATGAGAATGTGTACCAGACTTTAACCTTGCTAGAAAAGATAGCTGCGCCTTGTGCGAAATTGAGTGTAGTTCGATCCGGTCTATGCACATGGCTGGCTATGCCACGAGCAACAATTAGATGGGGGTTGGGATTAGCTTGTACCCAATTGGCAAGGTAAAACGTGCTGAGGGTGTGTGGGAAGGGCTAGGTGACGAAAGGCGTGAACTGGCCATGGGTGTCGGAGCTTTTGAGGGGAAGTCGTGCTTTCCTCCTGTGTGTGTTGGACGGAGCCGACGTAGAAGAGAAATTTAAACTAGGGATTCAGTCATAGAGATGTGATTTACAATTTTTTAAGTGAAAAGTTGGGATGTTTAGTGCTAGAAAATGAGGGTTGATTAGTAAAATTTTAGAAAGATTGGGGATGAAAAGTGCAAAAAATCCTTACACCCGTCACTGTGATGCTCAAATACCTCAAGAACCACACAATCTTCAGTACACCATAGAAACACCGTGAGGATAGGGAAAACTGCCTCCAACCTCCATCTATCGCAGGTGAGCTTCATCTTTCTTTTAGTCTTTATTTTCTGGCATGAATTACGTGAAATTGTTCTAGTTAGTTTTGTCTGTGGGAACAGATACTTCGGCATGTTTAGATTATTGCTGAATTCAACTCTTGTAATTTACTTGTTTGTATAATTTGTATGCGTCCAAGCCTTTGAATATATTAATCTAAAATACATGTAAGAAGTAGGTTACACTGTAACAGAATAAATAAATATAATTATTTATTTCTTCATATGTTGATATAATTTCTAACTTTGAAAATTTGACGACTCTAGATCTTCAGGAAGACCCCTTTGTCTTTCTTAGGAATATCTTCATAATTTTACTAATTAAAATTACCAACTAAAAGTCCTTGGTCCAAAAGCTGTTGTATTGTTTACTTGTATGAATAAACTGGTCGATTAGAAACAGATTCAAAATGGAACAAATAGGTGGTGGTGATGCAAGGTGGTCACTGAAGGGCATGTCTGCCCTCGTCACAGGCGGTACTCGAGGCATAGGGTATGTGACTTAAATTTAGTCTCATATATAACTACTAACACTAAGCTTAAAAGGTACTCATCTGACTTGATATTTTATAGGCATGCCGTCGTAGAAGAATTTGCACGTTTTGGAGCTGTCGTATATACATGTTCTCGTAATAGAAAAGAGTTAGATGAATGTTTAGAAGAATGGAAAAGGGCTTTTGAGTAGCAGGGTCCGTGTGTGACTTATCAGGACAAGCCCAACGAGATGAGCTGATGGAGATTGTTTCCATCTATTTCGATGGGAAGATCAATATCTTGGTTAGTTTGTACTCTTTTTATTGTATACTTTGTTCTGAGGCATGACATTTCTGAATTGAGTACATTGATTTTTAAGGTGAACAATGCCGGTACGAGTCTATTCAAGGAAGCTACAGAATTCACAGCTGAAGATTACTCATTGTTAATGGGTACAAATTTTGAGGCTTCTTATCATTTGTGTCAACTTGCACACCCATTTCTCAGGGCATCAGGTAGTGGAAGCATTGTGTTTATCTCATCTGTGGCTGGATCTATGGCAATTCCTTCTCTTTCTTTGTATGCAGCGTCTAAAGGTATCAGCAAAGAATCGTAGTATAAATCAAAATTTCACTACGGCTAAGTGATTTTACTGTTCATCTTTTGTGTAGGAGCAATGAATCAGGTAACAAAGAACTTGGCATGCGAATGGGCGAAGGATAACATTCGTGTTAATGCTGTTGCGCCATGGATAATCCAAACATCCTTGATCGAAGCCTTAACTGTAAATGAATATACATTGTGTACGTTAGCATCACATTTTGCCGTTTTCTGTTTATGATCTTAAAAGTTCTATTTATTGCAGCCAACTCCTGATTCGAAGCAACTAATGGAAGGCTTAATCGCTCGAGCTCCTCTTCGCCGCCCTGGACAGCCTAGTGAAGTTTCTTCCATGGTGGCATTCCTATGTTTGCCTGCTGCTTCTTATATAACTGGACAAGTTATCTATGTAGATGGTGGAGTCACATCGAATGCTTTTCCATAACAATGTTGTATATTTTTACCAACTTTTAG
>NW_019265813.1:0-9250 GCF_002742605.1 Olea europaea var. sylvestris | reverse complement strand
GGAATTGGCTGAAATTTGGCAGTTTGATCGGAAATAAAAATCGCGCCGGCGGTAATTTCGTCATTTTTTCGACTGTGTCGGAACGGGCTCAAATTTGATAGGTTCATCAGGAACAAAAACCGCGCCGGGTGTAATTTCGTCATTTTCCATGATTGTGTGGGAATTGGTAAAAATTTGACAGGTTGATCGGAAACAAAAATCGTGCCGGAGGCAATTTCGTCATTTTTCGCGACTGTGTCGGAATAGGCTCAAATTTGACAGGTTCATCGGGAACAAAAATCGCGCCGGGTGTAATTTCGTCATTTTTCGCGACTGTGTCGGAGTTGGCTGAAATTTGACTTGTTGATCGGAAACAAAAACCGCGTCGGGGGCAATTTCCTCATTTTTCTCGACTGTGTCAGAATGGGCTCAAATCGACAGGTTGATCGGGAACAAAAATCGCGCCGGGTGTAATTTCGTCATTTTTCGCGACTGTGTCGGAATTGGCTAAAATTTGACTTGTTGATTGGAAACTAAAACTGCGTCGGCGGCAATTTAGTCATTTTTCTCGACTGTGTCGGAACGGGCTCAAATTTGACAGGTTCATCGGGAACAAAAACCGCGCCGGGTGTAATTTCGTCATTTTTCGCGACTGTGTCGGAGTTGGCTGAAATTTGACTTGTTGATCGGAAACAAAAACCGAATCGGGGGCAATTTCCTCATTTTTCTCGACTGTGTCAGAATGGGCTCAAATTGACAGGTTGATCGGGAACAAAAATCGCGCCGGGTGTAATTTCGTCATTTTTCGCGACTGTGTCGGAATTGGCTAAAATTTGACTTGTTGATTGGAAACTAAAACTGCGCCGGCGGCAATTTAGTCATTTTTCTCGACTGTGTCGAAATTGGCTGAAATTTGGCAGTTTGATCGGAAATAAAAATCGCGCCGGCGGTAATTTCGTCATTTTTATTGACTGTGTCGGAATGTGCTCAAATTTGACGGGTTGATCGGAAACAAAAATCGTGTCGGAGGCAATTTCGTCATTTTTCGCGACTATGTCGGAATAGGCTCAAATTTGACCGGTTGATCGGGAACAAAAATCGCGCCGGGTGTAATTTCGTCATTTTTCGCGACTATGTTGGAATTGGCTGAAATTTGACTTGTTGATCGGAAACAAAAACAGCGCCGGGGGCAATTTCGTCATTTTTCTCGACTGTGTCGGAATTGGCTGAAATTTGGCAGTTTGATCGGAAATAAAAATCGCTTCGGCGGCAATTTCGTCATTTTTCTCGACTGTGTCGGAATGGGCTCAAATTTTACAGGTTGATCGGGAACAAAAACCGCGCCGGGTGTAATTTCGTCATTTTTCGCGACTGTGTCAGAATTGGCTAAAATTTGACTTGTTGATCGGAAACTAAAACCGCGTCGCGGGCAATTTCGTCATTTTTCTCGACTTTGTCGGAATTGGCAGAAATTTGGCAGTTTGATCAGAAATAAAAATCGCGCCGGCGGCAATTTCGTCATTTTTCTCGACTGTGTAGGAATGGTCTCAAATTTGACAGGTTGATTAGGATCAAAAATAGCGCCGGGTGTAATTTTGTCATTTTTCGCGACTGTGTCGAAATTGGCGGAAATTTGGCCGTTTGATCAGAAATAAAAATCGCGCCTGAGGCAATTTCGCCATTTTTCTCGACTGTGTCGGAATGGGCTCAAATTTGACAGGTTTATCGGGAATAAAAACCGCGCCGGCGGCAATTGCGTCATTTTCCCGACTGTGTCAATATTGGCTGAAATTTGACTTGTTGATCGGAAACAAAAACCGCGCCGGGGCAATTTCATCATTTTTCTCGACTGTGTCGGAACGGGCTCAAATTTGACAGGTTCATCGGGAACAAAAACCGCGCCGGGTGTAATTTCGTCATTTTTCGCGACTGTGTCAGAATTGGCTAAAATTTTACTTGTTGATCGGAAACAAAAACCGCTCCGGGGGCAATTTCGTCATTTTTCTCGACTGTCTCAGAATTGGCTGAAATTTGGCAGTTTAATCGGAAATAAAAATCGCGCCGGGGGTAATTTCGTCATTTTTCTCGACTGTGACGGAATGGGCTCAAATTTGACAGGTTTATCGGGAACAAAAATTGCGCCGTGGCAATTTCATCATTTTTCGCGACTGTGTCGGAATTGGCTGAAATTTGACTTGTTGATCGGAAACAAAAATCGCGCCGGAATTGGCTAAAATTTGACTTGTTGATCGGAAACAAAAATCGCGCCGGGGGCAATTTCGTCACTTTTCTCGATTGTCTCGGAATTGTCTGAAATTTGGCAGTTTGATCGGAATTAAAAATCACGCCAGGGTAATTTCGTCATTTTTCTCGACTGTGTCGAAATGGGCTCATATTTGACAGGTTTATCGGGAACAAAAACCGCGCCGGCGGCAATTTCGTCATTTTTCTAGACTGTGTCGAAATTGGCTGAAATTTGACTTGTTGATCGAAAACAAAAACCGCGCCGGGGGCAATTTCGTCATTTTTCTCGACTGTGTCGGAACGGGCTCAAATTTGACAGGTTCATCGGGAACAAAAATCGCGCCGGGTGTAATTTCGTCATTTTTCTCGACTGTGTCGGAACGGGCTCAAATTTGACAGGTTCATCGGGAACAAAAATCGCGCCGGGTGTAATTTCGTCATTTTTCTCGACTGTGTCGGAACGGGCTCAAATTTGACAGGTTCATCGGGAACAAAAATCGCGCCGGGTGTAATTTCGTCATTTTTCTCGACTGTGTCGGAACGGGCTCAAATTTGACAGGTTCATCGGGAACAAAAATCGCGCCGGGTGTAATTTCGTCATTTTTCTCGACTGTGTCCGAATTGGCTGAAATTTGGCAGTTTGATCGGAAATAAAAATCGCGCCGGCGGTAATTTCGTCATTTTTCTTGACTGTGTCGGAATGTGCTCTAATTTGACGGGTTGATCGGAAACAAAAATCGTGTCAGAGGCAATTTCGTCATTTTTCGCGACTGTGTCGAAATAGGCTCAAATTTGACCGGTTGATCGGGAACAAAAATCGCGCCGGGTGTAATTTCGTCATTTTTCGCGACTATGTTGGAATTGGCTGAAATTTGACTTGTTGATCGGAAACAAAAACAGCGCCGGGGGCAATTTCGTCATTTTTCTCGACTGTGTCAGAATTGGCTGAAATTTGGCAGTTTGATCGGAAATAAAAATCGCGTCGGCGGCAATTTCGTCATTTTTCTCGACTGTGTCGGAATGGGCTCAAATTTTACAGGTTGATCGGGAACAAAAATCGCTCCGGGTGTAATTTCGTCATTTTTCGCGACTGTGTCAGAATTGGCTAAAATTTGACTTGTTGATCGGAAACTAAAACCGCGTAGCGGGCAATTTCGTCATTTTTCTCGACTGTGTCGGAATTGGCAGAAATTTGGCAGTTTGATCGGAAATAAAAATCGCGCCGGCGGCAATTTCGTCATTTTTCTCGACTGTGTAGGAATGGTCTCAAATTTGACAGGTTGATCAGGAACAAAAATAGCGCCGGATGTAATTTCGTCATTTTTCGCGACTTCGTCGGAATTGGCGGAAATTTGGCCGTTTGATCAGAAATAAAAATCGCGCCTACGACAATTTCGCCATTTTTCTCGACTGTGTCGGAATGGACTCAAATTTGACAGGTTTATCGAGAACAAAAACCGCGCCGGCGGCAATTTCGTCATTTTCCCGACTGTGTCAAAATTGGCTGAAATTTGACTTGTTGATCGGAAACAAAAACCGCGCCGGGGCAATTTCATCATTTTTCTCGACTGTGTCGGAACGGGCTCAAATTTGACAGGTTCATAGGGAACAAAAATCGCGCCGGGTGTAATTTCGTCATTTTTCGCGACTGTGTCGGAATTGGCTAAAATTTGATTGGTTGATCGGAAACAAAAACGGCGCCGGGGGCAATTTCGTCATTTTTCTCGACCGTGACGGAATGGGCTCAAATTTGACAGGTTTATCGGGAACAAAAACAGCGTCGGGTGTAATTTCGTCATTTTTCGCGACTGTGTCGGCATTGGCTAAAATTTTACTTATTGATCGGAAACAAAAATCGCTCCGGGGGGCAATTTTGTCATTTTTCTCGACTGTCTCAGAATTGGCTGAAATTTGGCAGTTTAATCGGAAATAAAAATCGCGCCGGGGGTAATTTCGTCATTTTTATCGACTGTGACGGAATGGGCTCAAATTTGACAGGTTTATCGGGAACAAAAATCGCGCCGCGGCAATTTCATCATTTTTCGCGACTGTGTCGGAATTGGTTGAAATTTGACTTGTTGATCGGAAAAAAAAACCGCGCCGGGGGCAATTTCGTCACTTTTCTCGATTGTCTCGGAATTGGCTGAAATTTTGCAATTTGATCGGAATTAAAAATCACGCCGGGGGCAATTTCGTCATTTTTCTCGACTGTGTCGGAATGGGCTCAAATTTGACAGGTTTATCGGGAACAAAAACCGCGCCGGCGGTAATTTCGTCATTTTTCTCGACTGTGTCGGAATGGGCTCAAATTTGACAGGTTTATCGGGAACAAAAACCGCGCCGGCGGTAATTTCGTCATTTTTCTAGATTGTGTCGAAATTGGCTGAAATTTGACTTGTTGATCGAAAACAAAAACCGCGCCGAGGGCAATTTCGTCATTTTTCTCGACTGTGTCGGAACGGGCTCAAATTTGACAGGTTCATCGGGAACAAAAATCGCGCCGGGTGTAATTTCGTCATTTTCCGCGACTGTGTCGGAATTGGCAAAAATTTGACTGGTTGATCGGAAACAAAAACTGTGCCGGGGGCAATTTCTTCATTTTTCTCGACTGTGTCGGAATTGACTGAAATTTGGCGGTTTGATCTGAAATAAAAATCATGCCGAGGGCCATTTCCTCATTTTTCTCGACTGTGTCGGAATGGGCTCAAATTTGACAGGTTTATCGGGAACAAAAACCGCGTCGGGTGTAATTTCGTCATTTTTCGCGACTGTGTCGGAATTGGCTGAAATTTGACTTGTAGATTGGAAACAAAAATCGCGCCGGGGGCAATTTCGTCACTTTTCTAGATTGTCTCGGAATTGGCTGAAATTTGGCAGTTTGATCGGAAATAAAAATCGCGCCGGGGCAATTTCGTCATTTTTCTCGACTGTGTCGGAATGGGCTCAAATTTGACAGGTTTATCGGGAACAAAAATCGCGCCTGCAGCAATTTCGTCATTTTTCTAGACTGTGTCGAAATTGGCTGAAATTTGACTTGTTGATCGAAAACAAAAACCGCGCCGGGGGCAGTTTCGTCATTTTTCTCGACTGTGTCGGAACGGGCTCAAATTTGACAGGGTCATCGGGAACAAAAATCGCGCCGGGTGCAATTTCGTCATTTTCCGCGACTGTGTCGGAACTGGCAAAAATTTGACTGGTTGATCGGAAACAAAAAATGCGCCGGGGGCAATTTCGTCATTTTTCTCGACTGTGTCGGAATTGACTGAAATTTGGCGGTTTGATCTGAAATAAAAATCGCACCGAGGTTAATTTCGTCATTTTTCTCGACTGTGTCGGAATAGGCTCAAATTTGACAGGTTGATCGGGAACAAAAACCGCGCCGGGTGTAATTTCGTCATTTTCCGCGACTGTGTCGGAATTGGCAAAAATTTGACTGGTTGATCGGAAACAAAAACTGCGCCGGGGGCAATTTCGTCATTTTTCTCGACTGTGTCGGAATGGTCTCAAATTTGACAGGTTGATCGGGAAAGCAAAAATCGCGCGGGGTTAAATTTCGTCATTTTTCTCGACTGTGTCGGAATTGGCGTAAATTTGTCCGTTTGATCAGAAATAAAAATCGCGCCTGCGGCAATTTCGTCATTTTTCTCGACTGTGTCGGAATGGGATCAAATTTGACAGGTTTATAGGGAACAAAAACAGCGCCGGCGGTAATTTCGTCATTTTTCTCGACTGTGTCGAAATTGGCTGAAATTTGACTTGTTGATCGGAAACAAAAACCGCGCCGGGGGCAATTTCGTCATTTTTCTCGACTGTGTCGAAATTGGCTGAAATTTGACTTGTTGATCGGAAACAAAAACCGCGCCGGGGGCAATTTCGTCATTTTTCTCGACTGTGTGGGAACGGGCTCAAATTTGACTGGTTCATCGGGAACAAAAATCGCGCCGGGTGTAATTTCGTCATTTTTCGCGACTGTGTCCGAATTGGCAAAAATTTGACTGGTTGATTGGAAACAAAAACTGCGCCGGGGGCAATTTCGTCATTTTTCTCGACTGTGTCGGAATTGACTGAAATTTGGCAATTTGATCTGAAATAAAAATCGCGCCGGGGACAATTTCCTCATTTTTCTCGACTGTGTCGAAATGGGCTCAAATTTGACAGGTTGATCGGGAACAAAAATCGCGCCGGGGGTAATTTCGTCATTTTTCGCGACTGTGTCTGAATGGGCTCAAATTTGACAGGTTGATCGGGAACAAAAATCGCGCCGGGGGTAATTTCGTCATTTTTCGCGACTGCGTCGGAATTGGCTAAAATTTGAATGGTTGATCGGAAACAAGAACCGCGCCGGGGGCAATTTCGTCATTTTTCTCGACTGTGACGGAATGGGCTCAAATTTGACAGGTTTATCGGGAACAAAAATCGCGTCGGGTGTAATTTCGTCATTTTTCGGGACTGTGTCGGAATTGACTAAAATTTTACTTGTTGATCGGAAACAAAAACCGCTCCGGGGGAAATTTCTTCATTTTTCTCGACTGTCTCAGAATTGGCTGAAATTTGGCAGTTTAATCGGAAATAAAAATCGCCCCGGGGGTAATTTCGTCATTTTTCTTGACTGTGTCGGAATGGGCTCAAATTTGACAGGTTTATCGGGAACAAAAATCGCGCCGCGGCAATTTCATCATTTTTTGCGACTGTGTCAGAATTGGCTGAAATTTGACTTGTTGATCGGAAACAAAAATCGCCCCGGGGCCAATTTCGTCATTTTTCTCAACTGTGTCGGAATTGGCTGAAATTTGGCAGTTTGATCTGAAATAAAAATCACGCCGGGGGCAATTTCGTCAATTTTCTCGACTGTGCCGGAATGGGCTCAAATTTGACAGATTGATCGGAAACAAAAATCGCGCCAGGGAAATTTCGTCATTTTTCGCGACACTGTCGGAATTGGCTAAAATTTGACAGGTTGATCGGAAACAAAAATCGCGTCGGGGGCAATTTTGTCATTTTTCTCCACTGTGTTGGAATGGGCTCAAATTTGACAGGTTGATCGGAAACAAAAGTTGCGCCAGGGGCAATTTCGTCATTTTTCGCGACTGTGTCGGAATAGTCTCAAATTTGACCGGTTTATCGGGAACAAAAACCGCGCAGGGTGTAATTTCGTCATTTTCCGCGACTGTTTCGGAATTGGCTAAGATTTGACTGGTTGTTCGGAAACAAAAATCACGCCGGGGGCTATTTCGTAATTTTCCTCGACTGTGTCAGAATGGGCTCAAATTTGACAGGTTGATCGGAAACAAAAATCGCGCCGGAGGCAATTTCGTCATTTTTCGCGACAGTGTCGGAATAGGCTCAAATTTGAGCGGTTGATCGGGAACAAAAACCGCGCCGGGTGTAATTTCGTCATTTTCCGCGACTGTGTTGGAATTGGCTGAAATTTGCCTTGTTGATCGGAAACAAAAACAGCGTCGGGGGCAATTTCGTCATTTTTCGCGACACTGTCGGAATTGGCTAAAATTTGACAGGTTGATCGGAAACAAAAATCGCGTCGGGGGCAATTTTGTCATTTTTCTCCACTGTGTCGGAATGGGCTCAAATTTGACAGGTTGATCGGGAACAAAAACCGCGCCGGGTGTAATTTCGTCATTTTCCGCGACTGTGTCGGAATTGGCAAAAATTTGACTGGTTGATCGGAAACAAAAATTGCGCCGGGGGCAATTTCGTCATTTTTCTCGACTGTGTCGGAATTGGTTGAAATTTGGCAGTTTGATCGGAAATAAAAATCGCGTCGGCGGCAATTTCGTCATTTTTCTCGATTGTGTCGGAATGGTCTCAAATTTGACAGGTTGATCGGGAAAGCAAATATCGCGCAGGGTTAAATTTCGTCATTTTTCTCGACTGTGTCGGAATTGGCGGAAATTTGGCCGTTTGATCAGAAATAAAAATCACGCCTGCGGCAATTTCGTCATTTTTCTCGACTGTGTCGAAATTGGCTGAAATTTGACTTGTTGATCGGAAACAAAAACCGCGCCGGGGGTAATTTCGTCATTTTTCTCGACTATGTCGGAACGGGCTCAAATTTGACAGGTTCATCGGGAACAAAAACCGCGCCGGGTGTAATTTCGTCATTTTCCGCGACTGCGTACGAATTGGCAAAAATTTGACTAGTTAATAGGAAACAAAAACTGCGCCGGGGGCAATTTCGTCATTTTTCTCGACTGTGTCGGAATTGACTGAAATTTGGCAATTTGATCTGAAATAAAAATCGCGCCGGGGACAATTTCCTCATTTTTCTCGACTGTGTCGAAATGGGCTCAAATTTGACAGGTTGATCGGGAACAAAAACCGCGCCGGGTGTAATTTCGTCATTTTTCGCGACTGCGTCGGAATTGGCTAAAATTTGAATGGTTGATCGGAAACAAGAACCGCGCCGGGGGCAATTTCGTCATTTTTCTCGACTGTGACGGAATGGGCTCAAATTTGACAGGTTTGTCGGGAACAAAAATCGCATCGGGTGTAATTTCGTCATTTTTCGCGACTGTGTCGGAATTGGCTGAAATTTGACTTGTTGATCGGAAACAAAAACCGCGTCGGGGGCAATTTCCTCATTTTTCTCGACTGTGTCAGAATGGGCTCAAATTTGACAGGTTGATCGGGAACAAAAATCGCGCCGGGTGTAATTTCGTCATTTTTCGCGACTGTGTCGGAATTGGCTAAAATTTGACTTGTTGATCGGAAACTAAAACCGCGCCGGGGGCAATTTCGTCATTTTTCTCGACTGTGTCGGAATTGGCTGAAATTTGGCAGTTTGATCGGAAATAAAAATCGCGCCGGCGGTAATTTAGTCATTTTTTCGACTGTGTCGGAACGGGCTCAAATTTGATAGGTTCATCGGGAACAAAAACCGCGCCGGGTGTAATTTCGTCATTTTCCATGATTGTGTCGGAATTGGCAAAAATTTGACAGGTTGATCGGAAACAAAAATCGTGCCGGAGGCAATTTCGTCATTTTTCGCGACTGTGTCGGAATAGGCTCA
>NW_019265812.1:1190-9252 GCF_002742605.1 Olea europaea var. sylvestris | reverse complement strand
TCTGAAATTTGCCAGGTTGATTGGAAACAAAAATTGCACAGTGGGAAATTTCGTCATTTTTCGCGACGGTGTCGGAATGGGCTGAAATTTGGTAGGTTGATTGAAAACAAAAATCGCGCGGGGGTAATTTCGTCATTTTCCGCGACGGTGTTGAAATGGGCTAAAATGTGACAGGTTGATCGGAAACAAAAACCACGCTAGGGACAATTTCTTCATTTTTCGCGACGGTATCGGAATGGGCAAAAATTTGGCAAGTTGATTGGAAACAAAAATTGCACCGTGGGAAATTTCGTCATTTTTCGCAACGGTGTCAGAATGGGCTGAAATTTGGCAGGTTGATTGGAAACAAAAATTGAGCCGTGGGCAATTTCGTCATTTTTCGCGACGGTGTCGGAATGGTCTGAAATTTCTCAGGTTGATTGGAAACAAAAATCGCGCAGGGGGCAACATCGTCATTTTTCGCGACGGTGTCGGAATGGGCTAAAATTTGACAGGTTGATCGGGAACAAAAAATCACACTAAGGGCAATTTCGTCATTTTTCGTGACGGTTTCGGAATGGGCTGAAATTAGGCAAGTTGATTGGAAACAAAAATTACACCGTGGGCAATTTTATCATTTTTCGCAACGGTGTCGAAATGGGCTGAAATTTGGCAGGCTGATTGGAAACAAAAATTGCGCCGTGGGCAATTTCTTCATTTTTCGTGAGGGTGTCGGAATGGGCTGAAATTTGGCAGGTTGATTGGAAATAAAAATCGCGCAGGGGCAACTCCGTCATTTTTCGCGACGTTGTCGGAGTGGGATAAAATCTGACAGGTTGATCGTAAACAAAATCCGCGCCAAGGGCAATTTCTTCATTTTTCGCGACGGTGTCGGAATGGGCTAAAATTTGACAGGTTAATCGGAAACAAAAACCGCACAAGGGGCAATTTAGTCATTTTTCGCGATGGTGTCGGAATGGGCTGAAATTTGGCAGGTTGATTGGAAACAAAAATTGCGACGTCGGCAATTTCGTCATTTTTCACAACGGTGTCTAAATGGGCTGAAATTTGGCAGGTTGATTTGAAACAAAAATCGCGTCGGGGGCAATTTCGTCATTTTTCGCGACGATGTCGGAATGGGCTAAAATTTGACAGGTTGATCGGAAACAAAAATCGCGCGAGGGCAATTTCATCATTTTTCACGACGGTGTTGGAATGGGCTGAAATTTGGCAGGTTGATTGGAAACAAAAATCGCCCAGAGGGCTATTTCGTCATTTTTCGTAACGGTGTCGGAATGGGCGGAAATTTGACAGGCTGATCGGAAACAAAAATCGCGTCGGGGGCAATTTCGTCATTTTTCGCAACGATGTCGGGATGCGCAAAAATTTGACAGATTGATCGGAAACAAAAGTCTCGCCCGGGGCAATGTTGGCATTTTTCGCGACGGTTTCGGAATGGACTGAAATTTGGCAAGTTGATTGGAAACAAAAATCGCACCGGGGTTAATTTCTTCATTTTTCGCGACGGTGTTGGAATGGGCTGAAATCTTGCAGGTTGATTGGAAATAAAAATTGCGTCGTGGGCAATTTCGTCATTTTTCGCGACGGTGTCGGAATGAACTGAAATTTCGCAGGTTGATTGGAAACAAAAATCGCGCAAGGGGCAATTTAGTCATTTTTCGCGACGGTGTCGGAATGGGCTAAAATTTGACAGGTTGATCGGAAACAAAAATCGCGCAAGGGGCAATTTAGTCATTTTTCGCGACGGTGTCGGAATGGGCTGAAATTTGACAGGTTGATTGGAAACAAAAATTGCGACGTCGGCAATTTCGTCATTTTTCCCGACGGTGTCTAAATGGGCTGAAATTTGGCAGGTTGATTTCAAACAAAAATCGCGTCGGGGGCAATTTCGTCATTTTTCGCGACGACGTCGGAATGGGTTAAAATTTGACAGGTTAATCGGAAACAAAAATCGCGCGGGGGCAATTTCGTCATTTTTCTCGACGGTGTCGGGATGGGCTGAAATTTGGCAGGATGATTGGAAACAAAAATCGCCCAGAGGGTGATTTCGTCATTTTTCGTAACGGTGTCGGAATGGGCTGAAAATTGATAGGTTGATTGGAAACAAAAACCGCGCCGGGGGCAATTTCGTCATTTTTCGCAACGGTGTCGGAATGGGCATAAATTTGACCGATTGATCGGAAACAAAAGTCGCCCCCAGGGCAATGTTGTCATTTTTTGCAACGATTTCGAAATGGGCTGAAATTTGGCAGGTTGACTGGAAACAAAAATTGCGTCGGGGCAATTCCGTCATTTTTCGCGACGGTATCGGAATGGGCTAAAATTTGATAGGTTGATCGGGAACAAAAAACCGCGCTAAGGGCAATTTCGTCCTTTTTCGTCACGATTACGGAATGGGCTAACATTTGGCAGGTTGACTGGAAACAAAAATTGCGTCGGGGCAATTCCGTCATTTTTCGCGACGGTATCGGAATGGGCTAAAATTTGATAGGTTGATCGGGAACAAAAAACCGCGCTAAGGGCAATTTCGTCCTTTTTCGTCACGATTACGGAATGGGCTAACATTTGGCAGGTTGACTGGAAACAAAAATTGCGTCGGGGCAATTCCGTCATTTTTCGCGACGGTATCGGAATGGGCTAAAATTTGATAGGTTGATCGGGAACAAAAAACCGCGCTAAGGGCAATTTCGTCCTTTTTCGTCACGATTACGAAATGGGCTAAAATTTGGCAGGTTGACTGGAAACAAAAATTGCGTCGGGGCAATTTCGTCATTTTTCGCAACGGTGTCGGAATGGGCTGAAATTTGGCAAGTTGATTGGAAACAAAAATCGCGCAGAGGCAACTTCGTCATTTTTCGCGACGGTGTCGGAATGGGCTAAAATTTGACAGGTTGATCGGGAACAAAAAATCGCGCTGAGGGCAATTTCGCCATTTTTCGTGACGGTTTCGGAATGGGCTGAAATTTGGAAGGTCGATTGGATAAAAAAATCACGCTGGGGCAACTTCGTCATTTTTCGAGACGGTGTCGGAATGGGCTAAAATTTGAGAGGTTGATCGGGAACAAAAAACCGCGCTAAGGGCAATTTCGTCATTTTTCGTGACGATTTCTGAATGGGCTGAAATTTGGCCGGTTGACTGGAAACAAAAATTGCACCGAGGGTAATTTCGTCATTTTTCGTGACGGTGTCGGAATGGGCTGAAATTTGGCAAGTTGATTGGAAACAAAAATCGCCCAAGGGGCAACTCCGTCATTTTTCGCGACGATGTCGGAATGGGCTAAAATCTGACTGGTTGATCGGAAACAAAATCCGCGCCAAGGGCAATTTCTTTATTTTTCGTGACGGTGTCGGAATGGGCTAAAATTTGACAGGTTGATCGGAAACAAAAATCGCGGAAGGGGCAATTTAGTCATTTTTCGCGACGGTGTCGGAATGGGCTAAAATATGACTGGTTGACCGGAAACAAAAACCACGCTAGGGGCAATTTCGTCATTTTTTGCGACGTTATCGGAATGGGCTGAAATTTGGCAGGTTGATTGGAATCAAAAATTGCGCCGTGGGCAATTTCGTCATTTTTCGCGACGGTTTCGGAATGGGCTGAAATTTGGCATGTTGATTGGAAACAAAAATTGTACCGTGGGAAATTTCTTCATTTTTCGCGACGGTGTCGGAATGGGCTGAAATTTGGCAGGTTGATTCGAAACAAAAATCGCGCAGGGGCAACTCCGTCATTTTTCGCGACGGTGTCGGAATGGGCTAAAATTTGACATGTTGATCGGAAACAAAAAATCGCGCTGAGGGCAATTTGAACATTTTTCGTGACGGTTTCGGAATGGGCTGAAATTTGGAAGGTCGATTGGATAAAAAAATCACGCTGGGGCAACTTCGTCATTTTTCGCGACGGTGTCGGAATGGGCTAAAATTTGACAGGTTGATCGGGAACAAAAAACCGCGCTAAGGGCAATTTCGTCATTTTTCGTGACGGTTTCTGAATGGGCTGAAATTTGGTCGGTTGACTGGAAACAAAAATTGCGTCGAGGGTAATTTTGTCATTTTTCGCGACGGTGTCGGAATGGGCTTAAATTTGGCAAGTTGATTGGAAGCAAAAATCGCATTGGGGGCAATTTCGTCATTTTTTGCGACGATGTCGGAATGGGCTAAAATTTGACAGGTTGATCGGAATCAAAATCGCGCGGGCAATTTCGTCATTTTTCACGACGGTGTCGAAATGGGCTAAAATTTGACAGGTTGATCGGAAAAAAAAATCGCGCTTGTGGCAATTTCGTCATTTTTTGCGACGGTATCGAAATGTGCTGAAATTTGGCAGGTTGGTAGGACACAAAAATCGAGCCGGGTGAAATTTCGTCATTTTTCGTAACGGTGTCGGAATGGGCTGAAAATTGACAGGTTGATTGGAAACAAAAACCGCGCCGGGGGCAATTTCGTCATTTTTCGCAACGGTGTCGGAATGGGCATAAATTTGACCGATTGATCGGAAACAAAAGTCGCCCCCAGGGCAATGTTGTCATTTTTTGCAACGATTTCGAAATGGACTGAAATTTGGCAAGTTGATTGGAAACAAAAATCGCTCCGGGTGAAATTTCGTCATTTTTCGCGACGGTGTCGGAATGGGCTGAAATCTAGCAGGTTGATTGGAAACAAAAATTGCGCCGTGGCCAATTTCGTCATTTTTCGCGACGGTGTCGGAATGGACTGAAATTTGGCAGGTTGATTGGAAACAAGAATCGCGCAGGGGCAACTTCGTCATTTTTCACGACGGTGTCGGAATGGGCTAAAATTTGATAGGTTGATCGGGAACAAAAAACCGTGCTAAGGATAATTTCGCCATTTTTCGTGACTGTTTCGAAATGGGCTGAAATTTGGCAGGTTGATTGGATAAAAAAATCGCGCTGGGGCAACTTCGTCATTTTTTGCGACGGTGTCGGAATGGGCTAAAATTTGACAGGTTGATCGGGAACAAAAAACCGCGCTAAGGGCAATTTCGTCCTTTTTCATCATGATTACGAAATGGGCTAAAATTTGGCAGGTTGACTGGAAACAAAAATTGCGCCGGGGGCAATTTCGTCATTTTTCGCGACGGTGTAGGAATGGGCTGAAATTTGGCAGGTTGATTGGAAACAAAAATCGCGCAGAGGCAACTTCGTCATTTTTCGCGACGGTGTCGGAATGGGCTAAAATTTGACAGGTTGATCGGGAACAAAAAATCGCGCTGAGGGCAATTTCGTCATTTTTCGTGGCGGTTTCGGAATGGGCTGAAATTTGGAAGGTCGATTGGATAAAAAAATCACGTTGGGTCAACTTCGTCATTTTTCAAGACGGTGTCGGAATGGGCTAAAATTTGACAGGTTGATCGGGAAAAAAAAACCGCGCTAAGGGCAATTTCGTCATTTTTCGTGACGGTTTCTGAATGGGCTGAAATTTGGCCGGTTGACTGGAAACAAAAATTGCGCCGAGGGTAATTTCGTCATTTTTCGCGACGGTGTCGGAATGGGGTGAAATTTGGCAAGTTGATTGGAAGCAAAAATCGCATCGGGGGCAATTTCGTCATTTTTTTCGACGATGTCGGAATGGGCTAAAATTTGACAGGTTGATCGGAATCAAAATCGCGCGGGAAATTTCGTCATTTTTCACGACGGTGTCGAAATGGGCTAAAATTTGACAGGTTGATCGGAAAAAAAAATCGCCTTTGAGGCAATTTCGTCATTTTTCGTGACGGTATCGGAATGGGCTCAAATTTGGCAGGTTGGTAGGACACAAAAATCGAGCCGGGTGAAATTTCGTCATTTTTCGCGACGGTGTCGGAATGGGCTAAAATTTGACAGGTTGATCGGAAACAAAAATCGCGCAAGGGGCAATTTAGTCATTTTTCGCGACGGTGTCGGAATGGGCTAAAATTTGACAGGTTGATCGGAAACAAAAACCACGCTAGGGGCAATTTCGTCATTTTTTGCAACGGTATCGGAATGGGCTGAAATTTGGAAGGTTGATTGGAAACAAAAATTGCACCGTGGAAAATTTCGTCATTTTTCGCGACAGTGTCGGAATGGGCTGAAATTTGGCAAGTTGATTGGAAACAAAAATCGCGCAGGGGGCAACTCCGTCATTTTTCGCGACGGTGTCTAAATGGGCTGAAATTTGGCAAGTTGATTGGAAACAAAAGATTGGAAACAAAAATTGCGACGTCGGCAATTTCGTCATTTTTCGTGACGGTGTCGGACTGGGCTAAAATTTGACAGGTTGATCGGAAACAAAAACCGCGGAAGGGGCAATTTAGTCATTTTTCGCGACGGTGTCGGAATGGGCTAAAATTTGACAGGTTGATCGAAAAAAAAAACCACGCTAGGGGCAATTTCGTCATTTTTTGCGACGGTATCGGAATGGGCTGAAATTTGGCAGGTTGATTGGAAACAAAAATTGCGCCGTGGGCAATTTCGTCATTTTTCGCGACGGTGTCGGAATGGGCTGAAAATTGACAGGTTGATTGGAAACAAAAACCGCGCCGGGGGCAATTTCGTCATTTTTCGCGACGGTGTCGGAATGGGCTGAAAATTGACAGGTTGATTGGAAACAAAAACCGCGCCGGGGGCAATTTCGTCATTTTTCGCGACGGTGTCGGAATGGGCTGAAAATTGACAGGTTGATTGGAAACAAAAACCGCGCCGGGGGCAATTTCGTCATTTTTCGCGACGGTGTCGGAATGGGCTGAAAATTGACAGGTTGATTGGAAACAAAAACCGCGCCGGGGGCAATTTCGTCATTTTTCGCGACGGTGTCGGAATGGGCTGAAAATTGACAGGTTGATTGGAAACAAAAATTGCGACGTCGGCAATTTCGTCATTTTTCACGACGGTGTCTAAATGGGCTGAAATTTGGCAGGTTGATTTGAAACAAAAATCGCGTCGGGGGCAATTTCATCATTTTTCGCGACGATGTCGGAATGGGTTAAAATTTGACAGGTTAATCGGAAACAAAAATCGCGCGGGGGTAATTTCGTCATTTTTCTCGATGGTGTCGGGATGGGCTGAAATTTGGCAGGATGATTGGAGTCAAAAATCGCCCAGAGGGTGATTTCGTCATTTTTCGTAACGGTGTCGGAATGGGCTAAAAATTGACAGGTTGATTGGAAACAAAAACCGCGCCGGGGGCAATTTCGTCATTTTTCGCAACGGTGTCGGAATGGGCATAAATTTGACCGATTGATCGGAAACAAAAGTCGCCCCCAGGGCAATGTTGTCATTTTTTGCAACGATTTCGAAATGGACTGAAATTTGGCAAGTTGATTGGAAACAAAAATCGCTCCGGGTGAAATTTCGTCATTTTTCGCGACGGTGTCGGAATGGGCTGAAATCTGGCAGGTTGATTGGAAACAAAAATTGCGCCGTGGCCAATTTCGTCATTTTTCGCGACGGTGTCGGAATGGACTGAAATTTGGCAGGTTGATTGGAAACAAGAATTGCGCCGTGGCCAATTTCGTCATTTTTCGCGACGGTGTCGGAATGGACTGAAATTTGGCAGGTTGATTGGAAACAAGAATCCCGCAGGGGCAACTTCGTCATTTTTCACGACGGTGTCGGAATGGGCTAAAATTTGATAGGTTGATCGGGAACAAAAAACCGTGCTAAGGATAATTTCGCCATTTTTCGTGACTGTTTCGAAATGGGCTGAAATTTGGTAGGTTGATTGGATAAAAAAATCGCGCTGGGGCAACTTCATCATTTTTTGCGACGGTGTCGGAATGGGCTAAAATTTAACAGGTTGATCGGGAACAAAAAACCGCGCTAAGGGCAATTTCGTCCTTTTTCGTCACGATTACGAAATGGGCTAAAATTTGGCAGGTTGACTGGAAACAAAAATTGCGCCGGGGGCAATTTCGTCACTTTTTGCAACGGTGTCGGAATGGGCTGAAATTTGGCAGGTTGATTGGAAACAAAAATCGCGCAGAGGTAACTTCGTCATTTTTCGCGACGGTGTCGGAATGGGCTAAAATTTGACAGGTTGATCGGGAACAAAAAATCGCGCTGAGGGCAATTTCGTCCTTTTT
>NW_019265812.1:0-1079 GCF_002742605.1 Olea europaea var. sylvestris | reverse complement strand
GCGACGGTGTCGGAATGGGCTAAAATTTGACAGGTTGATCGGGAACAAAAAACCGCGCTAAGGGCAATTTCGTCATTTTTCGTGACGGTTTCTGAATAGGCTGAAATTTGGCCGGTTGAATGGAAACAAAAATTGCGCCGGGAGTAATTTCGTCATTTTTCGCGACGGTGTCGGAATGGGCTGAAATTTGGCAAGTTGATTGGAAGCAAAAATCGCATCGGGGGCAATTTCGTCATTTTTCGCGACGATGTCGGAATGGGCTAAAATTTGACAGGTTGATCGGAATCAAAATCGCGCGGGCAATTTCGTCATTTTTCACGACGGTGTCGAAATGGGCTAAAATTTGACAGGTTGATCGGAAAAAAAAATCGCGCTTGAGGCAATTTCGTCGTTTTTCGTGACGGTATCGGAATGGGCTCAAATTTGGCAGGTTGGTAGGACACAAAAATCGAGCCGGGTGAAATTTCGTAATTTTTCGCGACGGTGTCGGAATGGGCTAAAATTTGACACGTTGATCGGAAACAAAAACCACGCTAGGGGCAATTTCGTCATTTTTTGCGACGGTATCGGAATGGGCCGAAATTTGGAAGGTTGATTGGAAACAAAAATTGCACCGTGGGAAATTTCGTCATTTTTCGCGACGGTGTCGGAATGGGCTGAAATTTGGCAAGTTGATTGGAAACAAAAATCGCACAGGGGGCAACTCCGTCATTTTTCGCGACGTTGTCGGAATGGGCTAAAATCTGACTGGTTGATCGGAAACAAAATCCGCGCCAAGGGCAATTTCTTTATTTTTCGTGACGGTGTCGGAATGGGCTAAAATTTGACAGGTTGATCGGAAACAAAAACCGCGGAAGGGGCAATTTAGTCATTTTTCGCGACGGTGTCGGAATGGGCTAAAATTTGACAGGTTGATCGAAAACAAAAACCACTCTAGGGGCAATTTCGTCATTTTTTGCGACGGTATCGGAATGGGCTGAAATTTGGCAGGTTGAATGGAAACAAAAATTGCGCCGTGGGCAATTTCGTCGTTTTTCGCGACGGTTTCGGAATGGGCTGAAATTTGGCAGGTTGATTGG
>NW_019265811.1:0-9259 GCF_002742605.1 Olea europaea var. sylvestris | reverse complement strand
AAAGCCACTTTTCATTGGCTCGATTCTAATCGACTAAGACTAGCAATTTGCCAAAAATGAACAAACCCGAAGTTTCCATGAAACACAAACAACTTTTCATTGGCTCAATTCCAATCGAATTAGACTAGCAATTCTCCGAAAATGATCAAACCCGAAGTTATCATGAAATCAAAAACCACTTTTCATTGGCTCAATTCCGATCGAATTAGACAAGCAATTCGCTGAAAAAGAACAATCCCGAAGTTATCATGAAATCAAAAACTAATTTTCATTGGCTCGATTCCAATCGAATAAGACTAGCAATTCTTCGAAAACGATCAAACCCGAGGTTATCACGAAACCAAAAGCCACTTTTCATTGTCTCGATTCCAATCGATTTAGACTAGCAATTCGTCGAAAAAGAACAAACCTGAAGTTACCTTGAAATCTTAAAAAACTTTTCATTCGCTCTATTCCAATCGAATTAGACAAGCAATTTGCCAAAGATGGACAGACCGGATGTTATCATGAAATTAAAAACCACTTTTCACTGGCTCAATTACAATCGAATTAGACTAGCAATTTGCCAAAGAAGAACAAACCTGATGTTATCATGAAATCGAAAGCCACTTTTCATTGGCTCAATTCTAATCGAATTAGACTAGCAATTTGCCAAATTTCAACAAATCCGAAGTTACCATGAAATCAAAGCAACTTTTCATTGGCTCGATTCCAATCGAATTAGACTAGCAATTCTCCGAAAACGATCAACCCCTAAGTTATCATGAAATCAAAAACCACTTTTCATTGGTTCGATTCCAATCGAATTAGACTAGCAATTCACCAAAACAAAACAATCCCGAAGTTATCTAGAAATCGAAAACAACTTTTCATTTGCGGGAATCCAATCGAATTGGACTAGCAATTTGTCGAAAATGATCAAACCCGTAAATTATCATGAAATCGAAAACCACTTTTCATTGGCTCGAATCCAGTCGAATTAGACTAGCAATTCATCGAAAAAGATCAAACCCGAAGTTATCATGAAATCAAAAACCTCTTTTCATTGGCTCGATTCTAATGGAATTAGACTAGCAATTTGCCAAAAATGAACAAACCGGAAGTTATGATGAAATCAAAAACCACTTTTCACTTGCTCGATTCCAATCGAATTGGACTAGGAATAAGCCGAAAATGATCAAACCCGAAGTTTTCATGAAATCAAAAACCACTTTTCATTGGCTCAATCCCAACCGAATTAGAGTAGCATTTCACAAACAACGAAAAACACGAAGTTATCATGAAATCAAAAGCAACTTTTCATTGGCTCGATTCCAATCGAATTAGCCTAGAAATTCTCCAAAAACGAAAAAAACCCGAAGTTATCATGAATTCAAAAACCACTTTTCATTGGCTCGATTCCAATTGACTTAGCATAGCATTTCGCCAAAAACGAACAAACCAGAAGTTGTCATGAAAACAAAAACCACTTTTCATTGGCTCGATTCCAATCGAATAAGACTAGCATTTTGCAAAAACCGAACAAACCCAATGTTATCATGAAATCAAAAACCACTTTTCATTGGCTCGATTCCAATCAAATTAGACAAGCAATTCTCCAAAGACGAACAAACCTAATGTTATCATGAAATCGAAAGCCACTTTTCATTGGCTCGATTCTAATCGACTAAGACTAGCAATTTGCCAAAAATGAACAAACCCGAAGTTTCCATGAAATCCAAACAACTTTTCATTGGCTCGATTCCAATCAAATTAGACTAGCAATTCTCCGAAAATGATCAAACTAGAAGTTATCACGAAATCAAAAACCACTTTTCGTTGGCTCGATTCCAATCGAATTAGACTAGCAATTCACCGAAAAAGAAAAAACCCGAAGTTATCATGAAAATCAAAAAACCACTTTTCATTTGCTCGATTCCAATCAAATTAGACTAGCAATTTACCAAAAATGAACAATCTCAAAGCTATCTTGAAATCCAAAACAACTTTTCAAGGGCGCGATTCCAATCGAATTAGACAAGCAATTTGTCAAAGATGAACAAACGCGATGTTATCATGAAATCAAAAACCACTTTTCATTGGCTCAATTCCAATTGAATAAGACTAGCAATTTGCCAAAGACGAACATACCCGATGTTATCATGAAATAAAAAACCACTTTTCATTGGCTCGATTCCAATCGAATTAGACTAGCAATTTGCCAAAGAAGAACAAACCTAATGTTATCAAGAAATCGAAAGCCACTTTTCATTGGCTCGATTCCAATCGAATTAGACTAGCAATTCTCTAAAAACGATCAAACCCGAAGTTATCATGAAATCAAAAACCACTTTTCATTGGCTCCACTCCAATCGAATCAGACTAGCAATTCGTCGAAAATGAACAAACCCGAAGTTATCATGAAATCAAAACCACTTTTCATTGGCTCGATTCTAATCGAATTAGACTAGCATTTCGCCAAAAATGAACAAACTCGAAGTTATCGTGAAATCATAAACAACTTTTCATTAGCTAGAATCCAATCGAATTCTACTAGCTATTTTTCGAAAACGATCAAACATGAAAATTATCATGAAATCGAAAACCACTTTTCATTGGCTCGATTCAAATCGAATTAGACTAGCAATTTTTTGAAAACGATCCAACCTGAAGTTATCAAGAATTCAAAAGTCACTTTTCATTGGCACGTTTCCAATCGAATTAGACTAGCAATTTGTCAAAAATGATCAAACCCAAAGTTATCATGAAGTCAAAAACGACTTTTCATTGGCTCGATTCCAATCGAAGTAGACTAGCAATTAGCCGAAAATAAACAAACCCGAAGTTATCATGAAATCAAAAATAACTTTTCATTGGTTCGATTACAATCGAATTAGACTAGCAATTCGCCAAAAACGAAGAAACCCAAAGTTATCATGAAATCAAAAACTACTTTTCATTGGCTCGATTCAAATCGAATTAGACTAGCATTCGCCAAAAATAAACAAACCCGAACTTATGATGAAATCAAAAACCACTTTTCACTGGCTGGATTCCAATCGACTTGGACCAGCAATAAGCCGAAAAATATTAAACCCAAAGTTTTCATGAAATCAAAAACCACTTTTCATTGGCTCAATCCCAACCGAATTAGAATAGCATTTCGCAAACAACGAAAAACACGAAGTTATCATGAAATCAAAAACAACTTTTCATTGGCTCGATTCCAATTGAATTTGACCAGCAATTTGTCGAAAACGATCAAACACGAAAATTATCATGAAATCGAAACCACTTTTCATTGGCTCAATTCCAATCGAATTAGACAAGCAATTTGCCAAAGATGAACAAACCCGATGTTATCATGAAATCAAAAACAACTTTTCATTGGCTCGAGTCCAGTTGAATTAGATTAGCAATTTGCCAAAGACGAACAAACCTGATATTATCATGAAATCGAAAGCCACTTTTCATTGGCTCTATTCTAACCGAATAAGACTAGCAATTTACCAAAAATGAACAAACTCGAAGTTACCATAAAATCAAAATAACTTTTCATTGGCTCGATTCCAATCGAATTAGACTAGCAATTCTTCGAAAATGATCAAACTCGAAGTTATCACGAAATCAAAAACCACTTTTCATTGGCTCGATTTCAATCGAATTAGACTAGCAATTCGCAGAAAAAGAAAAAACCCGAAGTTATCGTGAAATCAAAAAACCACTTTCCATTAGCTTGATTCCAATCGAATTAGACTAGCAATTTGCTAATAATGAACAATCCCGAAGTTATCTTGAAATCGAAAACAACTTTTCAAGGGCTCGATTTCAATCGAATTAGACAAACAATTTGCCAAAGATGAACAAACCCGATGTTATCATGAAATCAAAAACCACTTTTCATTGGCTTAATTCCAATTGAATAAGACTAGCAATTTGCCACAAACGAACAAACCCGATGTTATCATGAAATTAAAAACCACTTTTCATTTGCTCGATTCCAATCGAATTAGACTAGCAATTTGCCAAAGAAGAACAAACCTGATGTTATCATGAAATCAAAAGCCACTTTTCTTTGGCTCGATTCCAATCCAATTAGACTAGCAATTTGCCAAAGGAGAACAAACCCGAAGTTACAATGAAATCCAAACAACTTTTCATTGGCTCGATTCCAATCGAATTAGACTAGCGATTGTCCGAAAATGATACAACCCGAAGTTATCATGAAATCAAAAACCACTTTTCATTGGCTCAATTCCAACCGAATCAGACTAGCAATTCGTCGAAAATGAACTAACCCGAAGTTATCATGAAATCAAAAACCACTTTTCATTAGCTCGATTCTAATCGAATTAGACTAGCATTTCGCCAAAAATGAACAAACTCGAAGTTATCGTGAAATCATAAACAACTTTTCATTGGCTGGAATCCAATCGAATTCGACTAGCAATTTTTCGAAAACGATCAAACACGAAAATTATCATGAATTTGAAAACCACTTTTCATTGGCTCGATTCCAATCGAATTAGACTAGCAATTTTTCGAAAATGATCAAACCCAAAGTTATCATGAATTCGAAAGTCACTTTTCATTGGCAAGTTTCCAATCGAATTAGACTAGCAATTCGTCGAAAATGATCAAACCCAAAGTTATAATGAAGTCAAAAACCACTTTTCATTGGCTCGATTCCAATCGAAGTAGACAAGCAATTAGCCGAAAATAAACAAACCCGAAGTTATCATGAAATCAAAAACCACTTTTCATTAGTTCGATTACAATCGAATTAGACTAGCAATTCGCCAAAAATGAAGAAACTCGAAGTTATCATGAAATCAAAAACTACTTTTCATTGTCTCAATTCAAATCGAATTAGACTAGCATTCGCCAAAAACGAACAAACCCGAACTTATGATGAAATCAAAAATCACTTTTCACTAGCTCGATTCCAATCGAATTGGACTAGCAATAAGCCGAAAATGATCAAACCCGAAGTTTTCATGAAATCAAAAACCACTTTTCATTAGCTCAATCCCAACCGAATTAGAATAGCATTTCGCAAACAAAAAAAAACACGAAGTTATCATGAAATCAAAAACAACTTTTCATTGGCTCGATTCCAATCGAATTAGCCTAGCAATTCGCCAAAAATGAACAATCCCGAAGTTATCTTGAAATCGAAAACAGATTTTCATTGGCTCGATTCCAATCGAATTAGACAAACAATTTGCCAAAGACGAAGAAACCCAATGTTATCATGAAATCAAAAACCACTTTTCATTGGCTCGATTCCAATCGAATTTGACTAGCAATTCTCCAAAGACGAACAAACCTAATGTTATCATGAAATCGAAAGCCACTTTTCATTGGCTCGATTCTAATCGACTAAGACTAGCAATTTGCCAAAAATGAACAAACCCGAAGTTTCCATAAAATCCAAACAACTTTTCATTGGCTCGATTCCAATCGAATTAGAATAGCAATTCTCCAAAAAAGATAAACTCGAAGTTATCACGAAATCAAAACCACTTTTCATTGGCTCGATTCCAATCGAATTAGACTAGCAAGTCGTCGAAAAAGAAAAAACCTGAAGTCATCGTGGAATCAAAAAACCACTTTTCATTTGCTCGATTCCAATCGAATTAGACTAGCAATTTGCCAAAAATGAACAATCCCGAAGTTATCTTGAAATCAAAAACAACTTTTCGAGGGCTCGATTCCAATCGAATTAGACAAGCAATTTGCCAAAGATGAACAAACCCGATGTTATCATGAAATCGAAAACCACTTTTCATTGGCTCAATTCCATTTGATTAAGACTAGCAATTTCCCAAAGACGAACAAACCCGATGTTATCATGAAATTAAAAACCACTTTTCATTGGCTCGATTACAATCGAATTAAACTAGCAATTTGCCAAAGAAGAACAAACCTGATGTTATCATAAAATCGAAAGTAACTTTTCATTGGCTCGATTCCAATCGAATTAGACTAGCAATTTGCCAAAGAAGAACAAACCCGAAGTTACCATGAAATCCAAACAACTTTTCATTGGCTCGATTCCAATCGAATTACACTAGCAATTCTCCGAAAAAGATCAAACCCGAAGTTATCATGAAATCAAAAATCACTTTTCACTGGCTCAATTCCAACCGAATTAGACTAGTAATTCTCCAAAGACGAACAAACCTAATGTTATCATGAAATCGAAAGCCACTTTTCATTGGCTCGATTCTAATTGAATTAGACAAACAATTTGCCAAAGACGAACAAACCCAATGTTATCATGAAATCAAAAACCACTTTTCATTGGCTCGATTCCAATCGAATTAGACTATCAATTCTCCAAAGACGAACAAACCTAATGTCATCATGAAATCGAAAGCCACTTTTCATTGGCTCGATTCTAATCGACTAAGATTAGCAATTTGCCAAAAATGAACAAACCCGAAGTTTCCATGAAATCCAAACAACTTTTCATTGGCTCAATTCCAATCGAATTAGACTAGCAATTCTCCGAAAATGATCAAACCCTAAGTTATCATGAAATCAAAAACCACTTTTCATTGGCTCGATTCCAATCGAATTAGACTAGCAATTCTCCGAAAACGACCAAAACCGAAGTTATCATGAAATCAAAAACCTCTATTCATTGGCTCGATTCCAATCGAATTAGACTAGCAATTCCTCAAAAAAGAACAAACCCGAAATTATCATGAAATGAAAAACCACTTTTCATTGGCTTGATTCCAATCGAATTAGACTAGCAATTCGCCAAAAATGAACAATCCCGAAGTTATCTTGAAATTGAAAAAAACTTTTCATTGGCTCGATTCCAATCAAATTAGACAAGCAATTTGCCAAAGACGAGCAAACCCGGTGTTATCATGAAATTAAAAACCATTTTTCATTGGCTCGATTCCTATCGAATTAGACTAGCAATTTGCCAAAGAAGAACAAACCTGATGTTAAGCCACTTTTCATTGGCTCGATTCCCATCCAATTAGACTAGCAATTTGCCAAGGAAGAACAAACCCGAAGTTACCATGAAATCCAAACAACTTTTCATTAGCTTGATTCGAATCGAATTAGACAAGCAATTCTCCGAAAACGATCAAAGCCGAAGTTGTCATGAAATCAAAAACTACTTTTCTTTGGCTCGATTCCAATCGAATTAGAATAGCATTTCGCCAAAAAGGAACAAACTCGAAGTTATTGTGAAATCATAAACAACTTTTCTTTGGCTCGAATCCAATCGAATTCTACTAACAATTTTGTCAAAAACGATCAAACACGAAAATTATCATGAAATCGAAAAGCACTTTTCATTGGCTCGATTCCAATCGAATTAGACTAGCAATTTTTCGAAAACGATCAAACCCGAAGTTATCATGAAATCGAAAGCCACTTTTCATTGGCTCGATTCCAATCGAATTTGACTAGCAATTTGACAAAGAAGAACAAACTCGAAGTTACCATGAAATCAAAACAACTTTTCATTGGCTCCATTCCAATCGAATTAGACTAGCAATTTTCCGAAAACGATCAAACCCAAAGTTATCATGAAATCAAAAACCACTTTTCATTGGCTCAATTCCAACCGAATCAGACTAGCAATCCGTCGAAAATGAACAAACTCGAAGTTATCATGAAATCAAAAACCACTTTTCATTGGCTCGATTCCAATCGAATTAGACCAGCATTTCGCCAAAAATGAACAAACTCGAAGTTATCGTGAAATCATAAACAACTTTTAATTGGCTCGAATCCAATCGAATTCGACTAGCAATTTGTCGAAAACGATCAAACACGAAAAATTATCATGAAATCGAAAACCACTTCTCATTGGCTCGATTCCAATCGAATTAGACTAGGAATTCTCCAAAGACGAACAAACCTAATGTTATCATGAAATCGAACGCCACTTTTCATTTGCATGGTTCCAATCGAATTAGACTAGCAATTCGCCGAAAATGATCAAACCCAAAGTTATCATGAAGTCAAAAACCATTTTTCATTGGCTCAATTCCAATCGAAGTTGACTAGAAATTAGCCAAAAATAGACAAACCCGAAGTTATCATGAAATTAAAAACTACTTTTCGTTGGCTCGATTCCAATCGAATTAGTCTAGCATTTCGCAAAAATCGAACAAACTCGAAGTTATCATGAAATTAAAAACCACTTTTCATTGGATCGATTCCAATCGAATTAGACTAGCAACTAGAAAAAAATGAACAATCCCGAAGTTATCTTGAAATCGAAAACAACTTTTCATTGGCTCGATTCCAATCGAATTAGACGGGCAATTTGCCAAAGACGAACAAACCCGATGTTACCATGAAATTAAAAACCACTTTTCATTGGCTCGATTCCAATCGAATTAGACTACCAATTTGCCAAAGAAGAACAAACCTGATGTTATCATGAAATCGAAAGCCACTTTTCATTGGCTCGATTCCAATCAAATTAGACTAGCAATTTGCCAAAAAAGAACAAACCTGAAGTTACCATGAAATCAAAACAACTTTTCATTAGCTCGATTCCAATCGAATTAGACTAGCAATTCTCCGAAAATGATCAAACCCGAAGTTTTCATGAAATCAAAAACCACTTTCCGTTGGCTCAATTCCAACCGAATCAGACTAGCAAATCATCGAAAATTAACAAACCCGAAGTTATCAGGAAATCAAAAATCACTTTTCATTGGCTAGATTCCAATCGAATTAGACTAGCATTTCGCTAAAAACGAACAAACTCGAAGTTATCGTGAAATCATAAACAACTTTTCATTGGCTCGAATCCAATCGAATTCGAATAACAATTTGTCGAAAACGATCAAACAAGAAAATTATCATAAAACCGAAAAACACTTTTCGTTGGCTCGATTCCAATCGAATTCGACTGGCAATTTTTCGAAAACGATCAAACCCGAAGCTATCATGAAATCGAAAGCCAGTTTTCATTGGCATGTTTCCAATCGAATTAGACTAGCTATTCGCCGAAAATGATCAAACCCAAAGTTATCATGAAGTCAAAAACCACTTTTCATTGGCTCGATTCCAATCAAAGAAGACTAGCAATTAGCCGAAAGTAAACAAACCCAAGGTTATCATGAAATCAAAAACCACTTTTCATTGGTTCGATTACAATCGAATTAGACTAGCAATTTGCCAAAAACGAAGAAACCCGAAGTTATCAGGAAAACAAAAACTACTTTTCATTGGCTCGATTCCAATCTAATTAGACTCGCATTTCGCCAAAAACGAACAAACTCGAAGTTAT
>NW_019265810.1:365-9260 GCF_002742605.1 Olea europaea var. sylvestris | reverse complement strand
GGCGCGATTTTTGTTTTACGATCAACAAGTTAAATTTTAGCCAATTCCGTCACAGTCGCGAAAAATGACGAAATTACACCCGGATCGGTTTTTGTTCCCGATCAACCTGTCAAATTTGAGCCCATTCCGACACAGTCGAGAAAAATGACGAAATAGGCCCCGACGCGATTTTTATTTCCGATCAAACTCCCAAATTTCAGCCAATTCCGACCCAGTCGAGAAAAATGACGAAATTGCCCCCGGCGCAGTTTTTGTCCCCGATCGACCTGTCAAATTTGAGCCCATTCCGACACTGGCGAGAAAAATGACGAAATAGGCGCCGGCGCGATTTTTATTTCCAATCAAACTCCCAAATTTCAGCCAATTCCGACGCAGTCGAGAAAAATGACGAAATTGCCCCCGGCGCGATTTTTGTTTCCGATCAACCATTTAAATTTTAGCCAATTCCGTCACAGTCGCGAAAAATGACGAAATTACACCCGGCGCGGTTTTTGTTTCCGATCAACCTGTCAAATTTGAGCCCATTCCGACATAGTCGAGAAAAATGACGAAATAGGCGCCGGCGCGATTTTTATTTCCGATCAAACTCCCAAATTTCAGCCAATTCCGACGCAGTCGAGAAAAATGACGAAATTGCCCCCGGCGCGATTTTTATTTCCAGTCAACAAGTCAAATTTTAGCCAGTTCAGACGCAGTCGCAAAAAATGACGAAATTACACCCTGCGCGATTTTTGTTCCCGATCGACCTGTCAAATTTGAGCCCATTTCGACACAGTCGAGAAAAATGACGTAATTGCTGCCGACGCCATTTTTATTTCCGAACAAACTGCCGAATTTCAGCCAATTCCGACACGGTCAAAAAAATGATGAAATTGCCCCCGGCGCTGTTTTTGTTTCCGATCAACCAGTCAAATTTTAGCCAATTTCGACACGGTCGCAAAAAATGACGAAATTACACCCGTCGCGATTTTTGTTCTCGATAAACCTGTCAAATTTGAGCCCATTCCGACATAGTGGCGAAAAATGACGAAATTGCCAACTGCGCGATTTTTGTTTCCGATCAACCTGTCAAATTTTAGCCCATTCTGATACAGTCACGAAAAATAACGAAATTGCCCCCGGCGCGAATTTTGTTTCCGATCAACCTGTCAAATTTGAGCCCATTTCGATACAGTCGAGAAAAATGACGAAATTGCCCCCGGCGCGATTTTTGTTTCCGATCAACCTGTCAAATTTTAGCCCATTCTGATACAGTCACGAAAAATAACGAAATTGCCCCCGGCGCGAATTTTGTTTCCGATCAACCTGTCAAATTTGAGCCCATTTCGATACAGTCGAGAAAAATGACGAAATTGCCCCCGGCGCGATTTTTGTTTCCGATCAACCTGTCAAATTTTAGCCCATTCTGATACAGTCACGAAAAATAACGAAATTGCCCCCGGCGCGAATTTTGTTTCCGATCAACCTGTCAAATTTGAGCCCATTTCGATACAGTCGAGAAAAATGACGAAATTGCCCCCGGCGCGATTTTTGTTTCCGATCAACCTGTCAAATTTTAGCCCATTCTGATACAGTCACGAAAAATAACGAAATTGCCCCCGGCGCGAATTTTGTTTCCGATCAACCTGTCAAATTTGAGCCCATTTCGATACAGTCGAGAAAAATGACGAAATTGCCCCCGGCGCGATTTTTGTTTCCGATCAACCTGTCAAATTTTAGCCCATTCTGATACAGTCACGAAAAATAACGAAATTGCCCCCGGCGCGAATTTTGTTTCCGATCAACCTGTCAAATTTGAGCCCATTTCGATACAGTCGAGAAAAATGACGAAATTGCCCCCGGCGCGATTTTTGTTTCCGATCAACCTGTCAAATTTTAGCCCATTCTGATACAGTCACGAAAAATAACGAAATTGCCCCCGGCGCGAATTTTGTTTCCGATCAACCTGTCAAATTTGAGCCCATTTCGATACAGTCGAGAAAAATGACGAAATTGCCCCCGGCGCGATTTTTGTTTCCGATCAACCTGTCAAATTTTAGCCCATTCTGATACAGTCACGAAAAATAACGAAATTGCCCCCGGCGCGAATTTTGTTTCCGATCAACCTGTCAAATTTGAGCCCATTTCGATACAGTCGAGAAAAATGACGAAATTGCCCCCGGCGCGATTTTTGTTTCCGATCAACCTGTCAAATTTTAGCCCATTCTGATACAGTCACGAAAAATAACGAAATTGCCCCCGGCGCGAATTTTGTTTCCGATCAACCTGTCAAATTTGAGCCCATTTCGATACAGTCGAGAAAAATGACGAAATTGCCCCCGGCGCGATTTTTGTTTCCGATCAACCTGTCAAATTTTAGCCCATTCTGATACAGTCACGAAAAATAACGAAATTGCCCCCGGCGCGAATTTTGTTTCCGATCAACCTGTCAAATTTGAGCCCATTTCGATACAGTCGAGAAAAATGACGAAATTGCCCCCGGCGCGATTTTTGTTTCCGATCAACCTGTCAAATTTTAGCCCATTCTGATACAGTCACGAAAAATAACGAAATTGCCCCCGGCGCGAATTTTGTTTCCGATCAACCTGTCAAATTTGAGCCCATTTCGATACAGTCGAGAAAAATGACGAAATTGCCCCCGGCGCGATTTTTGTTTCCGATCAACCTGTCAAATTTTAGCCCATTCTGATACAGTCACGAAAAATAACGAAATTGCCCCCGGCGCGAATTTTGTTTCCGATCAACCTGTCAAATTTGAGCCCATTTCGATACAGTCGAGAAAAATGACGAAATTGCCCCCGGCGCGATTTTTGTTTCCGATCAACCTGTCAAATTTTAGCCCATTCTGATACAGTCACGAAAAATAACGAAATTGCCCCCGGCGCGAATTTTGTTTCCGATCAACCTGTCAAATTTGAGCCCATTTCGATACAGTCGAGAAAAATGACGAAATTGCCCCCGGCGCGATTTTTGTTTCCGATCAACCTGTCAAATTTTAGCCCATTCTGATACAGTCACGAAAAATAACGAAATTGCCCCCGGCGCGAATTTTGTTTCCGATCAACCTGTCAAATTTGAGCCCATTTCGATACAGTCGAGAAAAATGACGAAATTGCCCCCGGCGCGATTTTTGTTTCCGATCAACCTGTCAAATTTTAGCCCATTCTGATACAGTCACGAAAAATAACGAAATTGCCCCCGGCGCGAATTTTGTTTCCGATCAACCTGTCAAATTTGAGCCCATTTCGATACAGTCGAGAAAAATGACGAAATTGCCCCCGGCGCGATTTTTGTTTCCGATCAACCTGTCAAATTTTAGCCCATTCTGATACAGTCACGAAAAATAACGAAATTGCCCCCGGCGCGAATTTTGTTTCCGATCAACCTGTCAAATTTGAGCCCATTTCGATACAGTCGAGAAAAATGACGAAATTGCCCCCGGCGCGATTTTTGTTTCCGATCAACCTGTCAAATTTTAGCCCATTCTGATACAGTCACGAAAAATAACGAAATTGCCCCCGGCGCGAATTTTGTTTCCGATCAACCTGTCAAATTTGAGCCCATTTCGATACAGTCGAGAAAAATGACGAAATTGCCCCCGGCGCGATTTTTGTTTCCGATCAACCTGTCAAATTTTAGCCCATTCTGATACAGTCACGAAAAATAACGAAATTGCCCCCGGCGCGAATTTTGTTTCCGATCAACCTGTCAAATTTGAGCCCATTTCGATACAGTCGAGAAAAATGACGAAATTGCCCCCGGCGCGATTTTTGTTTCCGATCAACCTGTCAAATTTTAGCCCATTCTGATACAGTCACGAAAAATAACGAAATTGCCCCCGGCGCGAATTTTGTTTCCGATCAACCTGTCAAATTTGAGCCCATTTCGATACAGTCGAGAAAAATGACGAAATTGCCCCCGGCGCGATTTTTGTTTCCGATCAACCTGTCAAATTTTAGCCCATTCTGATACAGTCACGAAAAATAACGAAATTGCCCCCGGCGCGAATTTTGTTTCCGATCAACCTGTCAAATTTGAGCCCATTTCGATACAGTCGAGAAAAATGACGAAATTGCCCCCGGCGCGATTTTTGTTTCCGATCAACCTGTCAAATTTTAGCCCATTCTGATACAGTCACGAAAAATAACGAAATTGCCCCCGGCGCGAATTTTGTTTCCGATCAACCTGTCAAATTTGAGCCCATTTCGATACAGTCGAGAAAAATGACGAAATTGCCCCCGGCGCGATTTTTGTTTCCGATCAACCTGTCAAATTTTAGCCCATTCTGATACAGTCACGAAAAATAACGAAATTGCCCCCGGCGCGAATTTTGTTTCCGATCAACCTGTCAAATTTGAGCCCATTTCGATACAGTCGAGAAAAATGACGAAATTGCCCCCGGCGCGATTTTTGTTTCCGATCAACCTGTCAAATTTTAGCCCATTCTGATACAGTCACGAAAAATAACGAAATTGCCCCCGGCGCGAATTTTGTTTCCGATCAACCTGTCAAATTTGAGCCCATTTCGATACAGTCGAGAAAAATGACGAAATTGCCCCCGGCGCGATTTTTGTTTCCGATCAACCTGTCAAATTTTAGCCCATTCTGATACAGTCACGAAAAATAACGAAATTGCCCCCGGCGCGAATTTTGTTTCCGATCAACCTGTCAAATTTGAGCCCATTTCGATACAGTCGAGAAAAATGACGAAATTGCCCCCGGCGCGATTTTTGTTTCCGATCAACCTGTCAAATTTTAGCCCATTCTGATACAGTCACGAAAAATAACGAAATTGCCCCCGGCGCGAATTTTGTTTCCGATCAACCTGTCAAATTTGAGCCCATTTCGATACAGTCGAGAAAAATGACGAAATTGCCCCCGGCGCGATTTTTGTTTCCGATCAACCTGTCAAATTTTAGCCCATTCTGATACAGTCACGAAAAATAACGAAATTGCCCCCGGCGCGAATTTTGTTTCCGATCAACCTGTCAAATTTGAGCCCATTTCGATACAGTCGAGAAAAATGACGAAATTGCCCCCGGCGCGATTTTTGTTTCCGATCAACCTGTCAAATTTCAGCCAATTCCGACACAGTCGAGAAAAATGACGAAATTGCCCCGGCGCGATTTTTGTTTCCGATCAACCAGTGAAATTTTAGCCAATTCCGACACAGTCGCAAAAAATGACGAAATTAGACCCGGCGAGATTTTTGTTCCCGATCAACCTGTCAAATTTGAGCCCATTCCGACACAGTCGAGAAAAATGACGAAATCGGCGCCAGCACGATTTTTATTTCCGATCAAACTCCCAAATTTCATCCAATTCTGACGCAGTCGAGAAAAATGACGAAATTGCCCCCGGCGCAATTTTTGTTTCCGATCAACCGGTTAAATTTTAGCCAATTCCGTCACAGTCGCGAAAAATGACGAAATTATACCCGGCTCGATTTTTGTTCTCGATCAACCTATCAAATTTGAGCCCATTCCGACACAGTCGAGAAAAATGACGAAATTGCCACCGGCGCGATTTTTATTTCCGATCAAACTCCCAAATTTCAACCAATTTCGACACAGTCGAGAAAAATGACGAAATTGCTCCCGGCGCGATTTTTGTTTCTATCAACAAGTTAAATTTTAGCCAATTTCGTCACAGTCGCGAAAAATGACGAAATTAAACCCGGTGCGATTTTTGTTCCCGATCAACCTGTCAAATTTGAGCCCATTCCGACACAGTCGCGAAAAATGACGAAATTGCCCCCCGGCGGGATTTTTGTTTCCAATCAACCTGTCAAATTTCAGCCCATTCCGACATCGTCGCGAAAAATGGCGAAATTGCCCCCGGGGCGATTTTTGTTTCCGATCAACCTGTCAAATTTGGGCCCATTCCGACACAATCGCGATAAATGACGAAATTGCCCCGGCACAGTTTTTGTTTCCGATCAACCTATCAAATTTGACCCCATTCCAACAGAGTCGAGAAAAATGGCAAAATTGCCCCCGGTGCGATTTTTATTTCAGATCAAACTGCCAAATTTCAGCCAATTCCGACCCAATCGAGAAAAATGATGAAATTGCCCTCGGCGCGATTTTTGTTTCCAGTCAACAAGTCAAATTTTAGCCAGTTCAGACACAGTCGCGAAAAATGACGAAATTGCCCCCGGCGCGATTTTTGTTTCCGATCAACAAGTCAAATTTTAGCCAGTTCAGACACAGTCGCGAAAAATGACGAAATTGCCCCGGCGCAGTTTTTGTTTCCGATCAACCTGTCCAATTTGAGCCAATTCCGACAGAGTCCAAAAAATGCCAAAATTGCCCCCGGCGCGATTTTTATTTCAGATCAAACTGCCAAATTTCAGCCAATTCCGACCCAGTCGAGAAAATGGCGAAATTGCCCCCAGCACGATTTTTGTTTCCAGTCAACAAGTCAAATTTTAGCCAATTCCGACACAGTCGCGAAAAATGAGGAAATTACACCCGGCGCGGTTTTTGTTCCCGATGAACCTGTCAAATTTTAGCCAATTCCGACAAAATCGTGAAAAATGACGAAATTGCCCCGGCGCGATTTTTATTTCCGATCGACCAGTCAAATTTTAGCCAATTCCGACAAAATCGTGAAAAATGACGAAATTGCCCCCCGGCGCGATTTTTATTTTAGATCAAACGGCCAAATTTCAGCCAATTCCGACCCGGTCGAGAAAAATGACGAAATTGACCCCGGCGCGATTTTTGTTTCCGATCAACCAGTCAAATTTTAGCCAATTCCGACACGGTAGCAAAAAATGACGAAATTACACCTGGCGCGATTTTTGTTCCCGATCAACCAGTCAAATTTGAGCCCAATCCGACACAATCGCGAAAAATGACGAAATTGCCCCCGGCGCGATTTTTGTTTCCGATCAACCTGTCTAATTTCAGTCCATTCCGACATCAAAAAAAGACGAAATTGCCCCCGCCGCGATTTTTGTTTCCGATCAACCTGTCAAATTTGAGCCCATTCCGACACAGTCGAGAAAATAACGAAATTGCCCCCGGCGAGATTTTTGTTTCCGATCAACCTGTCAAATTTTAGCCAATTCCGACACAGTCGCAAAAAATGACGAAATTGCCCCGGCACGATTTTTGTTTCCGATCAACCTGTCAAATTTGAGGCCATTTCGACACTGTCGAGAAAAATGACGAAATTGCCCTCGGCGCGATTTTTGTTTCCGATCAACCAGTCAAATTTTAGCCAATTCCGACACAGTAGCAAAAAATGACGAAATTACACCCGGCGCGATTTTTGTTGTCGATAAACCTGTCAAATTTGAGCCCATTCCGACACAGTCGAGAAAAATGACGACATAGCCGACGTCGCGATTTTTATTTCCTATCAAACTCCCAAATTTCAACCAATTCGGGCAAAGTCGAGAAAAATGACGAAATTGCCCCTGGCACGATTTTTGTTTCCGATCAACCAGTTAAATTTTGGCCAATTGCGTCACAGTCGCGAAAAATGACGAAATTACACCCGGCGCGATTTTTGTTCCCGATCATCCTGTCAAATTTGAGCCCATTCCGACACAGTCGAGAAAAATGACGAAATTGCCCCCGGCGCGATTTTTGTTTCCGATCAACCTGTCAAATTTCAGCCAATTCCGACACAGTCGTGAAAAATTACGAATTTGCCCCGGCGCGATTTTTGTTTCCGATCAACCTGTCAAATTTCAGCCAATTCCGACACAGTCGTGAAAAATTACGAAATTGCCCCGGCGCGATTTTTGTTTCCGATCAACCAGTTAAATTTTAGCCAATTCCGACACAGTCGCAAGAAATGACGAAATTAAACCCGGCGCGATTTTTGTTCTCGATCCACCTGTCAAATTTGAGCCCATTCCGACACAGTCGACAAAAATGACGAAATAGGCGCCGGCGCGATTTTTATTTCCGATCAATCAGTCAAATTTTAGCCCATTCCGACAAAGTCGAGAAAAATGACAAAATTGCCCCCGGCGCGATTTTTGTTACCGATCAATCAGTCAAATTTTAGCCGATTCCGACACCGTCGCGAAAAATGACGAAATTGCCCCCGGCGTGATTTTTGTTCCCGATCAACCTGTCAAAGTTTAGCCCATTCCGACAAAGTCGAGAAAAATGACAAAATTGCCCCCGGCGCGATTTTTGTTACCGATCAATCAGTCAAATTTTAGCCCATTCCGGCACAGTCGAGAAAAATGACGAAATTGCCGCCGGCGCGATTTTTATTTCCAATCAAACTCCCAAATTTCAGCCAATTCCGCCACTGTCGAGAAAAATGACGAAATTGCCCCCGGCACGATTTTTGTTTCCGATCAACAAGTTAAATTTTAGCCAATTCCGTCACAGTCGCGAAAAATGACGAAATTACACTCGGTGCTGTTTTTGTTCCCGATCAACCTGTCAAATTTGAGCCCATTCCGACACAGTCGTGAAAAATGACGAAATTGCCCCCGGCGCGATTTTTGTTCCCGATCAACCTGTCAAATTTGAGCCCATTCCGACACAGTCGAGAAAAATGACGAAATTGCCGCCGGCGCGATTTTTGTTTCCAATCAACCTGTCAAATTTCAGCCAATTCCGACACAGTCGAGAAAAATGACGAAATTGCCCCGGCGCGATTTTGTTTCCGATCAACCAGTCAAATTTTAGCCTATTCCGACACAGTCACAAAAAATGACGAAATTACACCCGGCGCGATTTTTCTTCTCGATCAACCTGTCAAAATTGAGCCCATTCCGACACAGTCGAGAAAAATGACGAAATAGGCGCCGGCGCGATTTTTATTTCCGATCAAACTCCCAAATTTCAGCCAATTCCGACGCAGTCGAGAAAAATGACGAAATTGCCCCCGGCGCGATTTTTGTTTCCGATCAACCAGTTA
>NW_019265810.1:0-296 GCF_002742605.1 Olea europaea var. sylvestris | reverse complement strand
AAAAATGACGAAATTACACCCGGCGCGATTTTTGTTCTCGATCAACCTGTCAAAATTGAGCCCATTCCGACACAGTCGAGAAAAATGACAAAATAGGCGCCGGCGCGATTTTCATTTCCGATTAAACTGTCAAATTTCAGCCAATTCCGACCCAGTCGAGAAAAATGACGAAATTACCCCCGGCGCGGTTTTTGTTTCCATTCAACAAGCCAAATTTTAGCCAGTTCAGACGCAGTCGCGAAAAATGACGAAATTACACCCGCCGTGATTTTTGTTCCCGATCGACCTGTCAAATT
>NW_019265809.1:0-9261 GCF_002742605.1 Olea europaea var. sylvestris | reverse complement strand
ATTTCGTCATTTTTCGCGACTGTGTCGGAATGGGCTCAAATTTGACAGGTTGATCGGAAACAAAAATCGAGCCGGGGGCAATTGCGTCTTTTTTCGCGACGATGTCGGAATGGGCTAAAATTTGACTGGTTGGTCGGAAACAAAAATCAGGCCGGGGGCAATTTCGTCATTTTTCGCGACTGTGTCGGAATGGTCTAAATTTTGACCGGTTGATCCAAAACAAAAAAAACGCCGCCAGGGGCAATTTCGTCATTTTTCAAGACTGTGTCGGAATGGGCTTAAATTTGACAGGTTGATCGGAAACAAAAATCGCGCCAGGGTTAATTTCGCCATTTTTCTCGACTGTGTCGCAATGAGCTCAAATTTGACAGGTTGATCGGAAACAAAAATCGCGCCGAGGGAAATTTCGTCATTTTTCACGACTGTTTCGGAATGGTCTCCAATTTGACAGGTTGATCGGGAACAAAAACCGCGCCGGTTGTAATTTCGTCATTTTTCGCGACTGTGTCGGAATGGTCTCAAATTTGACTGTTTGGTCGGGATCAAAAATCGCGCCGGGTGTAATTTCGTCATTTTTCGCGACTGTTTCGGAATTGGCTAAATTTTAACCGGTTGATCGGAAAGAAAAATCCCTCCGGGGGCAATTCCGTCATTTTTCTCGACTGTGTCGCAATGGGCTCAAATTTGACTGGTTGATCGGAAACAAAAATCCCGCCGAGGGTAATTTCATCATTTTTCTTGACTGTGTCGGAATGGTCTCAAATTTGACAGGTTGATCGGAAACAAAAACCGCGCCGGGTGTAATTTCGTCATTTTTCGCGACTGTGTCGAAATTGGCTAAAATTTGACTGGTTGATCGGAAACAAAAATCGCGCCGGGGGAAATTTCGTCATTTTTCTAGACTGTGTAGGAATGGGGTAAAATTTGACAGGTTGATCGGAAACAAAAATCGTGCCGGGGGCAATTGCGTCAATTTTCGCGACGGTGTCGGAACGGGCTAAAGTTTGACTGGTTGGTCGGAAACAAAAATCGGGCCGGGGGCAATTTCGTCACTTTTAGCGACTGTGTCGGAATGGTCTAAATTTTGACCGGTTGATCCGAAACAAAAAATCGCGCCGGGGCAATTTCATCATTTTTCGCGACTGTGTCGGAATGGGCTTAAATTTGACAGGTTGATCGGAAACAAAAATCGCGCCGGGTCTAATTTCGTCATTTTTCGTGACTGTGTCGGAATGGTCTCAAATTTGATAGGTTTATCGGAAACAAAAATCGCGCCGGGGCAATTTCGTCATTTTTCTCGACTGTGTCGGAATGGGCTCAAATTTGACAGGTTGATCGGGAACAAAAATCGCGCCGGGTCTAATTTCGTCATTTTTCGTGACTGTGTCGGAATGGTCTCAAATTTGATAGGTTGATCGGGAACAAAAATCGTGCCGGGGGCAATTGCGTCAATTTTCGCGACGGTGTCGGAACGGGCTAAAGTTTGACTGGTTGGTCCGAAACAAAAATCGGGCCGGGGGCAATTTCGTCACTTTTAGCGACTGTGTCAGAATGGTCTAAATTTTTACCGGTTGATCCGAAACAAAAAACCGCGCCGGGGCAATTTCATCATTTTTCGCGACTGTGTCGGAATGGGCTTAAATTTGACAGGTTGATCGGAAACAAATATCGCGTCGGGGGGCAATTTTGTCATTTTTCTCGACTGTGTCGGAATGGGCTCAAATTTGACAGGTTGATCGAAAACAAAAATCGCGCCGGGGGGCAATTTTGTCATTTTTCTCGACTGTGTCGGAATGGGCTCAAATTTGACAGGTTGATCGGGAACAAAAATCGCGCCGGGTCTAATTTCGTCATTTTTCGTGACTGTGTCGGAATGGTCTCAAATTTGACAGGTTGATCGGGAACAAAAATCGCGCCGGGTGTAATTTCGTCATTTTTCGCGACTGTGTCGGAATGGTCTCAAATTTGACAGGGTGATCGGGAACAAAAATCGCGCCGGGTGTAATTTCATCATTTTTCGCGACTGTGTCGGAATGGTCTCAAATTTGACAGGTTGATCGGTAACAAAAACCGCGCCGGGTTTAATTTTGTCATTTTTCGCGACTGTGTCGGAATTGGCTAAATTTTGACCGGTTGATCCGAAACAAAAATCGCGCCGGGGTCAATTTCGTCATTTTTCGCGACTGTGTCTGAATGGGCTCAAATTTGACAGGTTGATCGGAAACAAAAATCGCGCCGGGGGCAATTGCGTCATTTTTCGCGACGATGTCGGAATGGGCTAAAATTTGACTGGTTGGTCGGAAACAAAAATCGGGCTGGGGGCAATTTCATCATTTTTCGCGACTGTGTCGGAATGGTCTAAATTTTGACCGATTGATCCAAAACAAAAAAACGCAGCCAGGGGCAATTTCGTCATTTTTCACGACTGTGTCGGAAAGGGCTTAAATTTGACAGGTTGATCGGAAACAAAAATCGCGCCGGGGTTAATTTCGTCATTTTTCTCGACTGTGTCGCAATGGGCTCAAATTTGACAGGTTGATCGGAAACAAAAATCGCGCCGAGGGAAATTTCGTCATTTTTCACGACTATGTCGGAATGGTCTCCAATTTGACAGGTTGATCGGGAACAAAAACCGTGCCGGATGTAATTTCGTCATTTTTCGCGACTGTGTCGGAATGGTCTCAAATTTGATTGGTTGATCGGGATCAAAAACCGCGCCGGGTGTAATTTCGTCATTTTTCGCGACTGTATCGGAATTGGCTAAATTTTGACCGGTTGATCCGAAACAAAAATCGCGCCGGGGGCAATTTCGTCATTTTTCGCGACTGTGTCTGAATGGGCTCAAATTTGACAGGTTGATCGGAAACAAAAATCGCGCCGGGGGCAATTGCGTCATTTTTCGCGACGATGTCGGAATGGGCTAAAATTTGACTGGTTAGTCGGAAACAAAAATCGGGCTGGGGGCAATTTCATCATTTTTCGCGACTGTGTCGGAATGGTCTAAATTTTGACCGGTTGATCCAAAACAAAAAAACGCCGCCAGGGGCAATTTCGTCATTTTTCACGACTGTGTCGGAAAGGGCTTAAATTTGACAGGTTGATCGGAAACAAAAATCGCGCCGGGGTTAATTTCGTCATTTTTCTCGACTGTGTCGCAATGGGCTCAAATTTGACTGGTTGATCGGAAACAAAAATCCCGCCGAGGGCAATTTCATCATTTTTCACGACTGTGTCGGAATGGTCTCAAATTTGACAGGTTGATCGGGAACAAAAACCGCACCGGGTGTAATTTCGTCATTTTTCGCGACTGTGTCGGAATTGGCTAAAATTTGACTGGTTGATCGGAAACACAAATCGCGCCGGGGGAAATTTCGTCATTTTTCTAGACTGTGTACAAATGGGGTAAAATTTGACAGGTTGATCAGAAACAAAAATCGCGCCGGGGGCAGTTGCGTCATTTTTCGCGACGGTGTCGGAATGGGGTAAAATTTGACTGGTTGGTCGGAAACAAAAATCGGGCTGGGGCAATTTCGTCATATTTCGCGACTGTGTCGGATTGGTCTAAATTTAGACCGGATGATCCGAAACAAAAAACCGCGCCGGGGGCAATTTTGTCATTTTTCCCTACTGTGTCGGAATGGGCTTAAATTTGACAAGTTGATCGTAAACAAAAATCGCGCTTGGGGCGTTTTCGTCATTTTTCTCGACTGTGTAGGAATGGGGTAAAATTTGACAGGTTGATCGGAGACAAAAATCGCGCCGGGGGCAATTGCGTCATTTTTCGCGATTGTGTCGGAATGGTCTCAAATTTGACAAGTTGATCGGGAACAAAAATCGCGACGGGTGTAATTTCATCATTTTTCGCGACTGTGTCGGAATTGGCTAAAATTTAACTGGTTGATCGGATACAAAAATCGAGCCGGGGGAAATTTCGTCATTTTTCTCGACTGTGTAGGAATGGGGTAAAATTTGACAGGTTGATCGGAAACAAAAATCGCGCCGGGGCAATTGCGTCATTTTTAGCGACGGTGTCGGAACGGGCTAAAATTTGACTGGTTGGTCGGAAACAAAAATCGGCCCGGGGGCAATTTCTTCATTTTTCGCGACTGTGTCGGATTGGTCTAAATTTTGACCGGTTGATCCGAAACAAAAAATCGCGCCGGGGGCAATTTAGTCATTTTTCGCGACTGTGTCCGAATGCGCTCAAATTTGACAGGTTGATTGGAAACAAAAATCGCGCCGGGGGGCAATTTCGTCATTTTTCTCGACTTTGTCGGAATGGGCTCAAATTTGACAGGTTGATCGGAAACAAAAATCGCGCCGGGGGCAATTTCGTCATTTTTCGCGACTGTGTCGGAATGGTCTCAAATTTGACAGGTTGATCGGGAACAAAAACCGCGCCGGGTGTAATTTCGTCATTTTTCACGACTGTGTCGGAATGGCCTAAAATTTGACAGGTTGATCGGGATCAAAAACCGCACCGGGTGTAATTTCGTCATTTTTCACGACTGTGTCGGAATTGGCTAAATTTTGGCCGGTTGATCGGAAACAAAAATCATGCCGAGGGCAATTTCGTCATTTTTCGCGATTGTGTCGGAATGGACTAAAATTTGACAGGTTGATCGGGAACAAAAATCGCGACGGGTGTAATTTCATCATTTTTCGCGACTGTGTCGGAATTGGCTAAAATTTGACTGGTTGATCGGAAACAAAAATCGCGCCGGGGGAAATTTCGTCATTTTTCTCGACTGTGTAGGAATGAGGTAAAATTTGACAGGTTGATCGGAAACAAAAATCGCGCCGGGGGCAATTACGTCATTTTTCGCGACGGTGTCGGAACAGGCTAAAATTTAACTGGTTGGTCGGAAACAAAAATCGGGCCGGGGGCAATTTCGTCATTTTTCGCGACTGTGTTGGAATGGCCTAAATTTTGACCGGTTGATCCGAAACAAAAAACCGCGTCGGGGGCAATTTCGTCATTTTTCACGACTGTGTCGGAATGGGCTAAAATTTGACAGGTTGATCGAAAACAAAAATCGCGTCGGGGGTAATTTCGCCATTTTTCCCGACTGTGTCGGAATGGGCTAAAATTTGACAGGTTGATCGGGAACAAAAACCGCGCCGGGTGTAATTTCGACATTTTTCGCGACTGTGTCGGAATGGTCTCAAATTTGACAGGTTGATAGGGAACAAAAATCGCGCCGGGTTTAATTTCGTCATTTTTCGCGACTGTGTCGGAATGGTCTCAAATTTTACAGGTTGATCGGGAATAAAAATCGCGTCGGGTGTAATTTCGTCATTTTTCGCGACTGTGTCGGAATTGGCTAAAATTTGACTGGTTGATCGGAAACAAAAATCGCGCGCGGGGGATATTTCGTCATTTTTCTCGACTATGTCGGAATGGGGTAGAATTTGACAGGTTGATCCGAAACAAAAATCGCCCCGGGGGCAATTTCATCATTTTTCTCGACTGTGTCGGAATGGGCTAAAATTTGACTGGTTGATCGGAAACAAAAATCGCGCCGGGGGCAATTTTGTCATTTTTCGCTACTGTGTTGGAATGGTCTAAAATTAGACAGGTTGATCGGAAACAAAAATCGCGCCGGTGGCGATTTCGTTTTTTTTGGTGACTGGTTCGGAATGGGCTTAAATTTGACAGGTTGATCGGAAACAAAAATCGCGCCGGGGGCAATTTTGTCATTTTTCTCGACTATGTCGGAATGGGCTCAAATTTGACAGGTTGATCGGGAACAAAAATCGCGCCGGGTGCAATTTCCTCATACAAAAATCGCGCCGGGTGCAATTTCCTCATACAAAAATCGCGCCGGGTGCAATTTCCTCATACAAAAATCGCGCCGGGTGCAATTTCCTCATACAAAAATCGCGCCGGGTGCAATTTCCTCATACAAAAATCGCGCCGGGTGCAATTTCCTCATACAAAAATCGCGCCGGGTGCAATTTCCTCATACAAAAATCGCGCCGGGTGTAATTTCGTCATTTTTCGCGACTGTGTCAGAATTTGCTAAAATTTGACTGGTTGATCGGAAACAAAAGCCGCGCCAGGGAAAATTTCGTCATTTTTCTCGACTGTGTAGGAATGGGCTCAAATTTGACAGGTTGATTGGAAACAAAAATCGCGCTGGGTGCAATTTCGTCATTTTTCGCGATTGTGTCGGAATGGTCTCTAACTTGACAGGTTGATCGGGAACAAAAATTGCGTCGGGTGTAATTTCATCATTTTTCGCAACTGTGTCGCAATGGGCTGAAATTTGACGGGTTGATCGGAAACAAAAACCTTGTCGAGGGCAATTTCGTCATTTTTCGCGACTGTATCGGAATGGTCTCAAATTTGATAGGTTGATCGGGAACAAAAATCGCGCCGGTTGTAATTTCGTCATTTTTCGCGACTGTGTCGGAATTGCCTAAAATTTAAACGGTTGATCGGAAACAAAAACCGCGCCGGGGGCAATTTCGTCATTTTTCTCGACTGTGTAGGAATGGGGTAAAATTTGACAGGTTGATCGGAGACAAAAATCGCGCCGGGGGCAATTGCGTCATTTTTCGCGATTGTGTCGGAATGGTCTCAAATTTGACAAGTTGATCGGGAACAAAAATCGTGACGGGGGTAATTTCATCATTTTTCGCAACTGTGTCGGAATTGGCTAAAATTTGACTGGTTGATCGGAAACAAAAATCGCGCAGGGGGAAATTTCATCATTTTTCGCGACGGTGTCGGAACAGGCTAAAATTTGACTGGTTGGTCGGAAACAAAAATCGGCCCGGGGGCAATTTCTTCATTTTTCGCGACTGTGTCGGATTGGTCAAAATTTTGACCGGTTGATCCGAAACAAAAAATCGCGCCGGGGAAATTTAGTCATTTTTCGCGACTGTGTCGGAATAGACTCAAATTTGACAGGTTGATTGGAAACAAAAATCGCGCCGGGGAGCAATTTCGTCATTTTTCTCGACTGTGTCGGAATGGGATCAAATTTGACAGGTTGATCGGAAACAAAAATCGCGCCGGGGGCAATTTCGTCATTTTTTGCGACTGTGTCGGAATGGTCTCAAATTTGACAGGTTGATCGAGAACAAAAATCGCGCCGGGTGTAATTTCGTCATTTTTCGCGACTGTGTTGGAATTGGCTATATTTTGACCGGTTGATCGGAAATAAAAATCGTGCCGAGGGTAATTTCGTCATTTTTCGCGATTGTGTCGGAATGGTCTCAAATTTGACAGGTTGATCGGGAACAAAAATCGCGACGGGTGTAATTTCATCATTTTTCGCGACTGTGTCGGAATGGTCTCAAATTTGACTGGTTGATCGGAAACAAAAACCGCGCCGGGGGAAATTTCGTCATTTTTCTCGACTGTGTAGGAATGGGGTAAAATTTAATAGGTTGATCGGAAACAAAAATCGCGCCGGGGGCAATTACGTCATTTTTCGCGACGGTGTCGAAACGGGCTAAAATTTAACTGGTTGGTCGGAAACAAAAATCGGGCCAGGGGCAATTTCGTCATTTTTCGCGACTGTGTTGGAATGGTCTAAATTTTGACCGGTTGATCCGAAACAAAAAATCGCGTCGGGGGCAATTTCGTCATTTTTCACGATTGTGTCGGAATGGTCTCCAATTTGACAGGTTGATCGGAAACAAAAATCGCGCCGGGGGCAATTTCGCCATTTTTCTCGACTGTGTCGGAATGGGCTAAAATTTGACAGGTTGATCGGGAACAAAAATCGCGCCGGGTGTAATTTTGTCATTTTTCGCGACTGTGTCGGAATGGTCTCAAATTTGACAGGTTGATCGGGAACAAAAACCGCACCGGGTTTAATTTCGTCATTTTTAGCGACTGTGTCGGAATGGTCACAAATTTGACAGGTTTATCGGGAACAAATACGCGTCGGGTGTAATTTCGTCATTTTTCGCGACTGTGTCGGAATGGTCTAAATTTTGACCGGTTGATCGGAAACAAAAAATCGCGCCGGGGGCAATTTCGTCATTTTTCGAGACTGTGTCGTAATGGGCTCAAGTTTGACTGGTTGATCGGAAACAAAAATCGCGCCAGGGGCAATTTCGTCATTTTTCTCGTCTATGTCGGAATGGGCTGAAATTTGACAGTTTGATCGGAAACAAAAATCGCGCCGGGGGCAATTTCATCATTTTTCTCGATTGTGTCGGAAATGGATGAAATTTGGCAGTTTGATCGGAAACAAAAATCGCGCCGGGGGAAATTTCGTCATTTTTTTCGACTGTGTCGGAATGGGGTCAAATTTGACAGGTTGATCGGGAACAAAAATCGTGCCGGGGGCAATATCGTCATTTTTCGCGACTGTGTCGGAATGGTCTCAAATTTGACAGGTTGATCGGGAACAAAAACCGGGCCGGGGGCAATTTCGTCATTTTTCGCGACTGTGTCGGAATGGGCTGAAATTTGACGGGTTGATCGGAAACAAAAATCGTGTCGAGGGCAATTTTTGTCATTTTTCGCGACTGTGTCGGAATGGTCTCAAATTTGATAGGTTGATCGGGAACAAAAACCGCGCCGGGTGTAATTTCGTCATTTTTCGCGACTGTGTCGGAATTGGCTAAAATTTAACTGGTTGATCGGAAACAAAAATCGCTCCGGGGGCAATTGCGTCATTTTTCGTGACGGTGTCGGAATGGGCTAAAATTTGACCGGTTGGTCGGAAACAAAAATCGGGCCGGGGGCAATTTCGTCATTTTTCGCGATTGTGTCGGAATGGTCTCAAATTTGACATGTTGATCGGGAACAAAAATCGCGACGGGTGTAATTTCATCATTTTTCGCGACTGTGTCGGAATTGGATAAAATTTGACTGGTTGATCGGAAACAAAAACCGCGCCGGGGGTAATTTCGTCATTTTTCTCGACTGCGTAATGGGGTAAAATTTGACACGTTGATCGGAAACAAAAATCGCGCCGGGGCAATTGCGTCATTTTTCGCGACGGTGTCGGAACGGGCTAAAATTTGACTGGTTGGTTGGAAACAAAAATCGGGCCAGGGGCAATTTCTTCATTTTTCGCGACTGTGTCGGAATGGTCTCAAATTTGACAGGTTGATCGGGAACAAAAACCGGGCCGGGGGCAATTTCGTCATTTTTCGCGACTGTGTCGGAATGGGCTGAAATTTGACGGGTTGATCGGAAACAAAAATCGTGTCGAGGGCAATTTTTGTCATTTTTCGCGACTGTGTCGGAATGGTCTCAAATTTGATAGGTTGATCGGGAACAAAAACCGCGCC
>NW_019265808.1:0-9268 GCF_002742605.1 Olea europaea var. sylvestris | reverse complement strand
AATCGCGGCACGGGCAATTTCGTCATTTTTCGCGACGGTGTCGGAATGGGCTAAAATTTGACAGGTTGATCGGAAACAAAAATTGGGCTAGGGGCAATTTCGTCATTTCTCGCGATGGTGTCGGAATGGGCTGAAATTTGGCTGGTTGATTGGAAGCAAAAATCTCGCCGGGGGCAATTTCATCTTTTTTGCGAAGGTGTCGGAATGGGCTAAAATTTGACAGGTTGATCGGAAAAAAAAATCGTGCCAAGAGCAATTTCGTCATTTTTTGCGACGGTGTCGGAATGGGCTGAAATTTTGCAGGTTGATTGGAAACAAAAACATCCCCGAGGGCAATTTCGTCATTTTTCGCGACGGCATCGAACTGGGCTGAATTTCGGCTGGTTGACTGAAAGAAAAAATCGCGCCGGGGGCAATTTCGTCATTTTTCGCGACAGTGTCGGAATGGGATAAAATTTGACCGGTTGATCGGAAACAAAAATCGCGTCAGGGGCAATTTCGTCTTTTTTCACGACGGTGTCGGAATGGTCTAAAATTTGACAGGTTGATCGGAAACAAAAATCGCCCCAGGGGCAATTTAGTCATTTTTTCGCGACGGTGTCGGGATGGGCTCAAATTTGACAGGTTGATCGGAAACAAAAACCGTGCCGGGGGCAATTTCGTCATTTTTTGCGACGCTGTCGAAATGGGTTAAAATTTGACTGGTTGATCGGAAAGAAAAATGGTACCGGGGGCAATTTCGTCATTTTTCGCGACGGTGTCGGAATGAGCTAAAATTTGACAGGTTGATCGAAAAAAAATCACGCCGAGGGTAATTTCGTCATATTTCGCAACGGTGTCGGAATGGCCTAAAATTTGGCTGGTTGATTGGAAGCAAAAATCGCGCCGGGGTTAATTTTGTCATTTTTCGCGACGGTGTCGGAATGGGCTAACATTTGACAGGTTCATCGGAAACAAAAACCGCGTCTGGGGCAATTTCATCATTTTTCGCGACAGTGTCGGAATGTGCGCTCAAATTTGACAGGTTGATCGGAAACAAAAAGGGTGCCAGTGGCAATTTCGTCATTTTTCGCGATGGTGTGGGAATGGGCTAAAATTCTGCAGGTTGATGGGAAACAAAAACTACGCCGGGAGATTTTCTTCATTTTTCGCGACGGTGTCGGAATGGGCTGAAATTTTGCGGGTTGACAGGAAACAAAAATCGCGTTGGGGACAATTTCGTCATTTTTCGCGACGGTGTCGGAATGGGCGGAAATTTGGCTGGTTGACTGGAAACAAAAATCGCGCCGAGGGCAATTTCGTCTTTTTTCGCGACGGTGTCGGAATGGGCTAAAATTTGACAGGTTGATCGTAAACAAAAATCGCCCCAGGGGAAATTTAGTCATTTTTCGCGATGGAGTCGAAATGGGCTCAAATTTGACGGGTTGATCGGAAACAAAAATCGTACGGTGGGCAATTTCGTCATTTTTCACGACGGTGTCGGAATGGGCTCAAATTTGACAGGTTGATCGAAAACAAAAATCGCGTCAGGGGCAATTTTGTCATTTTTCGCGACGGTGTCGAATAGGCTAAAATTTGACAGGTTGATAGGAAACAAAAATCGCGCCGCGGGCAATTTCGTCATTTTTCGCGACGGTGTCGGAATGGGCTAAAATTTGACAGGTTGATCGGAAACAAAAATCGCGCCAGGGGCAATTTCGTCATTTTTCACGACGGTGTCAGAATGGGCCGAAATTTGGCTGGTTGATCGGAAACAAAAATCGCGGCGCGGGCAATTTCGTCATTTTTCGCGACGGTGTAGGAATGGGCTAAAATTTGACAGGTTGATCGAAAACAAAAATCGCGCCGGGGTCAATTTCGTCATTTTTCGCGACGGTGTCAGAATGGGCTAAAATTTGACAGGTTGATCGGAAACAAAAATCGCGCCAGGGGCAATTTCGTCTTTTTTCACGACGGTGTCAGAATGGGCTGAAATTTGGCAGGTTGATCGGAAACAAAAATCCCGCCGGGGGCAATTTCGTCATTTTTCGCGACGGTGTCGGAATGGGCTGAAATTTGGCTGTTGATTGGAAGCAAAAATCGCGCCGGGGACAATTTCGTCTTTTTTCGCGACGGTGTCGGAATGGGCTAAAATTTGATAGGTTGATCGGAAACAAAAATCTTGCAAGGTGCAATTTCGGCATTTTTCACGACGGTGTTGGAATTGGCTAAAATTTGACAGGTTGATTGGAAGCAAAAATCGAGCCAGGGGCAATTTAGTCATTTTTCGCGACAGAGTCGAAATGGGCTCAAATTTGACAGGTTGATCGGAAACAAAAATCGTGCCAGGAGCAATTTCGTCATTTTTCGCGACGGTGTCGGAATGGGCTAAAATTTTACAGGTTGATTGGAATCAAAAATCGCGCCAGGGTCAATTTCGTCATTTTTCGCGACGGTGTCGTAATGGGCTGAAATTTGGCTGGTTGATGGGAAGTAAAAATCGCGCCGGGGGCAATTTCGTCATTTTTTGCGACGGTGTCAGAATGGGCTAAAATTTGACAGGTTGATCGGAAACAAAAATCGCGTCAGAGGCAATTTCGTCATTTCTCGCGACGGTGTCCGAATTGGCTGAAATTTGGCAGGTTGATTGGAAGCAAAAATCGCGCCGGGGGCGATTTCGTCTTTTTTCGCGAAGGTGTTGGAATGGGCTAAAATTTGACAGGTTGATCGGAAACAAAAATCGTGCCAGGCGCAATTTCGTCGTTTTTCGCGACGGTGTTGGAATGAGCTAAAATTTGAAGGGTTGATCGGAAACAAAAATCGCCCCAGGGGCAATTCCGTCATTTTTCGCGACGGTGTCGGAATGAGCTAAAATTTGACAGGTTGATCGAAAAAAAATCACGCCGAGGGTAATTTCGTCATTTTTCGTAGCAGTGTCGGAATGGCCTAAAATTTGGCTGGTTGATTGGAAGCAAAAATCGCGCAGGGGTTAATTTTGTCATTTTTCACGACAGTGTCGGAATGGGCTAACATTTGACAGGTTCATCGGAAACAAAAATCGCCTCTGGGGCAATTTCATCATTTTTCGCGACAGTGTCCTAATGTGCGCTCAAATTTGACTGGTTGATCGGAAACAAAAAGCATGCGAGTGGCAATTTCGTCATTTTTTGCGACGGTGTCGGATTGGGCTAAAATTCTACAGGTTGATGGGAAACAAAAATTACGCCGGGAGATTTTCTTCATTTTTCACGACGGTGCCGGAATGGGCTGAAATTTTGCGGGTTGACAGGAAACAAAAACTGCGTCAGGGTCAATTTCGTCATTTTTCGCGACGGTGTCGGAATGGGCAGAAATTTGGCTGGTTGACTGGAAACAAAAATTGGGCCGAGGGCAATTTCGTCTTTTTTCGCGACGGTGTCGGAATGGGCTAAAATTTGACAGGTTGATCGGAAACAAAAATCGCCCCAAGGGAAATTTAGTCATTTTTCGCGATGGAGTCGAAATGGGCTCAAATTTGGCAGGTTGATCTGAAACAAAAATCGCACCGTGGGCTATTTCGTCATTTTTCACGACGGTGTCGCAATAGGCTCAAATTTGACAGGTTGAACGAAAACAAAAATCGCGTCGGGGGCAATTTTGTCATTTTTCTCGACAGTGTCGGAATAGGCTAAAATTTGATAGGTTGATAGGAAACAAAAATCGCGCCGCGGTCAATTTCACCATTTTTCGCGACGGTGTCGGAATGGGCTAAAATTTGACAAGTTGATCGAAAACAAAAATCGTGTTGGGGTCAATTTCAATATTTTTCGCGACGGTGTCGGAATGGGCTAAAATTTGACAGGTTGATCGGAAACAAAAATCGCGCCAGGGGCAATTTCGTCATTTTTCACGACGGTGTCAGAATGGGCCGAAATTTGGCTGGTTGATCGGAAACAAAAATCGCGGCGCGGGCAATTTCGTCATTTTTCGCGACGGTGTCGGAATAGGCTAAAATTTGACGGGTTGATCGGAAACAAAAATCGCGGCACGGGCAATTTCGTCATTTTTCGCGACGGTGTCGGAATGGGCTAAAATTTGACAGGTTGATCGGAAACAAAAATCGGGCTAGGGGCAATTTCGTCATTTCTCGCGATGGTGTCGGAATGGGCTGAAATTTGGCTGGTTGATTGGAAGCAAAAATCTCGCCGGGGGCAATTTCGTCTTTTTTTGCGAAGGTGTCGAAATGGGCTAAAATTTGACAGGTTGATCGGAAAAAAAAATCGTGCCAAGAGCAATTTCGTCATTTTTTGCGACGGTGTCGGAATGGGCTGAAATTTTGCAGGTTGATTGGAAACAAAAACATCCCCGAGGGCAATTTCGTCATTTTTCGCGACGGCATCGAACTGGGCTGAATTTCGGCTGGTTGACTGAAAGAAAAAATCGCGCCGGGGGCAATTTCGTCATTTTTCGCGACAGTGTCGGAATGGGCTAAAATTTGACACGTTGATCGGAAAAAAAAATCGCGTCAGGGGCAATTTCGTCATTTTTCGCGACGGTGTCGGAATGGGCTAAAATTCGACAGGTTGATCGGAAACAAAAATCGCGCCGGGGGCAATTTCGTCATTTTTCGCGACGATGTCTGAAAGGGCTAAAATTTGACAGGTTGATTGGAAGGAAAAATCGCGCCAGGGGCAACGTAGTCGTTTTTCGCGACGGAGTCGAAATTTGCTCAAATTTGACCGGTTGATCGGAAACAAAATCGCGCCAGGGGCAATTTTGTCATTTTTCGCGACGATGTCGGAATGGGCTGAAATTTGACAGGTTGATCGAAGAGAAATCACGCTGGGGGTAATTTCGTCATTTTTCGCAACGGTGTCAGAATGGCCTGAAATTTGGCTGGTTGATTGGAAGCAAAAATCGCGCCGGGGGCAATTTTGTCATTTTTCGCGATGGTGTCGGAATGGGCTAACACTTGTCAGGTTCATCGGAAACAAAAACCGCGCCAGCGGCAATTTCATCATTTTTCGCGACAGTGTCGGAATGTGCGCTCAAATTTGACTGGTTGATTGGAAACAAAAAGCGCGCCTGTGGCAATTTCGTCATTTTTCGCGACGGTGTCGGAATGGGCTAAAATTATGCAGGTTGATGGGAAACAAAAATTACGCCGGGGGAATTTCTTCATTTTTCACGACGGTGTTGGAATGGGCTGAAATTTTGCGGGTTGACAGGAAACAAAAATCATGTCGAGGACAATTTCGTCATTTTTCGAGACGGTGTCGGAATGGGCAGAAATTTGGCTGGTTGATTGGAAACAAAAATCGCGCCGGGGGCAATTTCGTCTTTTTTCGCGAAGGTGTCGGAATGGGCCAAAATTTGACAGGTTGAGCGGAAACAAAAATCGTGCCAGGAGCAATTTCGTCATTTTTCGCGACGGTGTCGGAATGGGCTAAAATTTGACGGGTTGATCGGAAACAAAAACCGCCCCGAGGGCAATTTCATCATTTTTCGCGACGGCGTCGGACTGGGCTGAATTTCGGCTGGTTGACTGGAAGAAAAAATCGCGTCGGGGGCAATTTCGTCATTTTTCGCGACAGTGTCGGAATGGGCTAAAATTTGACCGGTTGATTGGAAACAAAAATCGAGTCAGGGGCAATTTCGTCATTTTTCGCGACGGTGTCGGAATGGTCTAAAATTTGACAGCTTGATCGGAAACAAAAATCGCCCCAAGGGCAATTTAGTCATTTTTTCACGACGGTGTTGGGATGGGCTCAAATTTGACAGGTCGATCGGAAACAAAAACCGTGCCGGGGGCAATTTCGTCATTTTTCGCGACGCTGTCGAAATGGGTTAAAATTTGACTGGTTGATCGGAAAGAAAAATGGTACCGGGGGCAGTTTCGTCATTTTTCGCGACGGTGTCGGAATGAGCTAAAATTTGACAAGTTGATCGAAAAAAAATCACGCCGAGGGTAATTTCATCATTTTTCGCAACGGGGTCGGAATGGCCTAAAATTTGGCTGGTTGATTGGAAGCAAAAATCGCGCCGGGGTTAATTTTGTCATTTTTCGCGACGGTGTCGGAATGGGCTAACATTTGACAGGTTCATCGTAAACAAAAACCGCGTCTGGGGCAATTTCATCATTTTTCGCGACAGTGTCGGAATGTGCGCTCAAATTTGACAGGTTGATCGGAAACAAAAAGGGTGCCAGTGGCAATTTCGTCATTTTTCGCGATGGTGTGGGAATGGGCTAAAATTCTGCAGGTTGATGGGAAACAAAAACTACGCCGGGAGATTTTCTTCATTTTTCGCGACGGTGTCGGAATGGGCTGAAATTTTGCGGGTTGACAGGAAACAAAAATCGCGTTGGGGACAATTTCGTCATTTTTCGCGACGGTGTCGGAATGGGCGGAAATTTGGCTGGTTGACTGGAAACAAAAATCGCGCCGAGGGCAATTTCGTCTTTTTTCGCGACGGTGTCGGAATGGGCTAAAATTTGACAGGTTGATCGAAAACAAAAATCGCCCCAGGGGAAATTTAGTCATTTTTCGCGATGGAGTCGAAATGGGCTCAAATTTGACTGGTTGATCGGAAACAAAAATCGCACGGTGGGCAATTTCGTCATTTTTCACGACGGTGTCGGAATGGGCTCAAATTTGACAGGTTGATCGAAAACAAAAATCGCGTCAGGGGCAATTTTGTCATTTTTCGCGACGGTGTCGGAATGGGCTAAAATTTGACAGGTTGATCGGAAACAAAAATCGCGCCGTGGGTAATTTCGTCATTTTTCGCGACGGTGTCGGAATGGGCTCAAATTTGACTGATTGATCGGAATAAAAATCGCGCCGAGGGCAATTTCGTCATTTTTCTCGACTGTGTCGAAATTGGCTGAAATTTGGCAGTTTGATCTGAAATAAAAATCGCGCCAGGAGCAATTTCGTCATTTTTCACGACGGTGTCGGAATGGGCTAAAATTTGACAGGTTGATCGGAAACAAAAATCGCGCCAGGAGCAATTTCGTCTTTTTTCACGACGGTGTCAGAATGGGCTGAAATTTGGCAGGTTGATCGGAAACAAAAATCCCGTCGGGGGCAATTTCGTCATTTTTCGCGACGTTGTCGGAATGGGCTGAAATTTGGTTGGTTGATTGGAAGCAAAAATCGCACCGGGGACAATTTCGTCTTTTTTCGCGACGGTGTCGGAATGGGCTAAAATTTGACAGGTTGATCGGAAACAAAAATCTTGCAAGGTGCAATTTGGTCATTTTTCACGACGGTGTTGGAATTGGCTAAAATTTGACAGGTTGATTGGAAGCAAAAATCGCGCCAGGGGCAATTTAGTCATTTTTCGCGACAGAGTCGAAATGGGCTCAAATTTGACAGGTTGATCGGAAACAAAAATCGTGCCAGGAGCAATTTCGTCATTTTTCGCGACGGTGTCGGAATGGGCTAAAATTTTACAGGTTGATTGGAATCAAAAATCGCGCCAGGGTCAATTTCGTCATTTTTCGCGACGGTGTCGTAATGGGCTGAAATTTGGCTGGTTGATGGGAAGTAAAAATCGCGCCGGGGCCAATTTCGTCATTTTTTGCGACGGTGTCAGAATGGGCTAAAATTTGACAGGTTGATCGGAAACAAAAATCGCGTCAGAGGCAATTTCGTCATTTCTCGCGATGGTGTCGGAATGGGCTGAAATTCGGCTGGTTGATTGGAAGCAAAAATCGCGCCGGGGGCGATTTCGTCTTTTTTCGCGAAGGTGTTGGAATGGGCTCAAATTTGACAGGTTGATCGGAAACAAAAATCGTGCCAGGCGCAATTTCGTCGTTTTTCGCGACGGTGTTGGAATGAGCTAAAATTTGACGGGTTGATCGGAAACAAAAATCGCCCCGAGGGCAATTTCGTCATTTTTCGCGACGGCGTCGGACTGGGCTGAATTTCGGCTGGTTGACTCGAGGAAAAAATCGCGCCGGGGGCAATTTCGTCATTTTTCGCGACAGTGTCGGAATGGGCTAAAATTTGATAGGTTGATCGGAAACAAAAATCGCGTCAGGGGCAATTTCGTCATTTTTCGCGACGGTGTCGGAATGGGCTAAAATTTGACAGGTTGATCGGAAACAAAAATCGCCCCAGGGGAAATTTAGTCATTTTTTCGCGACGGTGTCGGGATGGGCTCAAATTTGACAGGTTGATCGGAAACAAAAACCGTGCTGGGGGCAATTTCGTCAGTTTTCGCGATGCTGTCGAAATGCTTTAAAATTTGACTAGTTGATCGGAAAGAAAAATGGTACCGGGGGCAATTTCATCTTTTTTCGCGAATGTGTTGGAATGGGCTAAAATTTAACAGGTTGATCGGAAACAAAAATCGTGCCAGGAGCAATTTCGTCATTTTTCGCGACGGTGTTGGAATGGGCTAAAATTTGACGGGTTGATCGGAAACAAAAACCGCCCCGAGGGCAATTTCGTCATTTTTCGCGACGGCGTCGGACTGGGCTGAATTTCGGCTGGTTGACTGGAAGAAAAAATCGCGCCGGCGGCAATTTCGTCATTTTTCGCGACAGTGTCGGAATGGGCTAAAATTTGACAGGTTAATCGGAAACAAAAATCGTGTCAGGGGCAATTTCGTCATTTTTTGCGACGGTGTCGGAATCGGCTAAAATTTGACAGGTTGATCGGAAACAAAAATCGCCCCAGGGGCAATTCCGTCATTTTTCGCGACGGTGTCGGAATGAGCTAAAATTTGACAGGTTGATCGAAAAAAAATCACGCCGGGGTTAATTTCGTCATTTTTCGCAACGGTGTCGGAATGGCCTGAAATTTGGCTGGTTGATTGGAAGCAAAAATCGCGCCCGGGTTAATTTTGTCATTTTTCGCGACGGTGTCGGAATGGGCTAACATTTGACAGGTTCATCGGAAACAAAAACCGCGTCTGGGGCAATTTCGTCATTTTTCGCGGCAGTGTCGGAATGTGCGCTCAAATTTGACTGGTTGATCGGAAACAAAAAGCGTGCCAGTGGCAATTTCGTCATTTTTTGTGACGGTGTCGGATTGGGCTAAAATTCTACAGGTTGATGGGAAACAAAAATTACGCCGGGAGATTTTCTTCATTTTTCGCGACGGTGCCGAAATGGGCTGAAATTTTGCGGGTTGACAGGAAACAAAAACTGCGTCAGGGACAATTTTGTCATTTTTCTCGACGGTGTCGGAATAGGCTAAAATTTGACAGGTTGATAAGAAACAAAAATCGCGCCGCGGTCAATTTCGCCATTTTTCGCGACGGTGTCGGAATGGGCTAAAATTTGACAAGTTGATCGAAA
>NW_019265807.1:0-9269 GCF_002742605.1 Olea europaea var. sylvestris | reverse complement strand
ATGAGCACTTGCATATTTAGAACGCTGAGATAGTCAGCGTACGAAGAATTGAGCGTGACTTTTGCGCACGGTGTCCGTTTTGGGCCCATAAGTACTTTTTGGAAATGTGGCGACCGTTTTGGATTGAACTCATAATTCGTCGTGACGTATGAGGGATTTCTGCCATTTTTTGAAAGAATGAGAACTTGCATATTTGTAACGCTTGGATAGTCGGCGTACGAAGAATTGAGCGTGACTTTTGCACACGGTGTCCGTCTTGGGCCCATACATACTTTTTGGAAATGTAGCGACTGTTTTGGATTTAACTCACAATTCGTTGTGACGTATGAGGGATTTTCGCCATTTTTTAAAAGAATGAGCACTTGCATATTTGGAACGCTTGGATAGTCCGCGTACAAAGAATTGAGCGTGACTTTTGCACACGGTGTCCGTTTCGGGCCCATAAGTACTTTTCGGAAATGTAGCGATCGTTTTGGATTGAGCTCAAGACTTCGTCGTGACGTATTAGGGATTTCGCCCTTTTTTCTAAAGAATGAGCGCTTCCATATTTGTAACGCTTGGAGAGTCGGCGTACGAGGAATTGAGCGTAACTTTTACAGACGGTGTCCGTTTAGGTCCCATATGTACTTTTTGGAAATGGAGCTATCGTTTTGGATTGAACTCACAACTTTGTCGTGACGTATGAGGGATTTTAGCCATTTTTGAAAGAATGAGCACTTGCATATTTGGAACGCTTGGATAGTCGGCGTACGAGGAATTGAGCGTAACTTTTGCAGACGGTGTCCGTTTAGGGCCCATAAGTACTTTTTGGAAATGTAGCGACTGTTTTGAATTGAACTCATAATTCGTCATGACGTATGAGGGATTTCTGCCATTTTTTGAAAGAATGAGCACTTGCATATTTGGAACGCTTGGATAGTCGGCGTACGAAGAATTGAGCGTAACTTTCGCGCACGGTGTCCGTTTTGGGCCCATATGTACTTTTTGGAAATGTAGCAACCATTTTGGATTGAACTCACTATTCGTCGTGACGTATGAGGAATTTTCGCCATTTTTTGAAAGAATGAGCACTTGCATATTTGGAATGCTTGGATAGTCGGCGTACGATGAATACGGTGTCCGTTTCGGGCCCATAAGTACTTTTTGGAAATGTAGCGATCATTTTGGATTGAACTCAAGACTTCGTCGTGACGTACGAGGGATTTTAGCCATTTTTTGAAAGAATGAGCACTTGCGAATTTGGAACGCTTGGATAGTCGGCGTACGAGGAATTGAGAGTAACTTTTCCAGACGGTGTTCGTTTAGGGCCCATAAGTACTTTTTGAAAATGTAGCGACCGTTTTGGATTGAACTCACAACTTCGTCGTGACGTATGAGGGATTTTAGCCATTTTTTGAAAGAATGAGCACTTGCATATTTGGAACGCTGAGATAGTCAGCGTACGAAGAATTGAGCGTGACTTTTGCGCACGGTGTCCGTTTCGAGCACATAAGTACTTTTTCGAAATGTAGAGACCGTTTTGGATTGAACTCATAATTCGTCGTGACGTATGAGGGATTTCTGCCATTTTTTGAAAGAATGAGAACTTGCATATTTGTAACGCTTGGATAGTCGGCGTACGAAGAATTGAGCGTGACTTTTGCACACGGTGTTAGTCTTGGGCCCATACATACTTTTTGGAAATGTAGCGACTGTTTTGGATTTAACTCACAATTCGTTGTGACGTATGAGGGATTTTCGCCATTTTTTAAAAGAATGAGCACTTGCATATTTGGAACGCTTGGATAGTCCGCGTACGAAGAATTGAGCGTGACTTTTGCACACGGTGTCCGTTTCGGTCCCATAAGTACTTTTTGGAAATGTAGCGATCATTTTGGATTGAACTCAAGACTTCGTCGCGACGTATGAGGGATTTTAGCCATTTTTTGAAAGAATGAGCACTTGCATATTTGGAACGCTTGGATAGTCGGCGTACGAGGAATTGAGTGTAACTTTTGCAGACGGTGTCCGTTTAGGGCCCATAAGTACTTTTTGGAAATGTAGCGACTGTTTTGGATTGAACTCATAATTCGTATTGACGTATGAGGGATTTCTGCCATTTTTTGAAAGAATGAGCACTTGCATATTTGGAATGCTTAGATAGTCGGCGTACGAAGAATTGAGCGTGACTTTTGCACACGGTGTCCGTTTCGGGCCCGTAAGTACTTTTTGGAAATGTAGCGATCGTTTTGGATTGAGCTCAAGACTTCGTCGTGACGTATAAGGGATTTCGGCCTTTTTTCTAAAGAATGAGCGCTTCCATATTTTTAACGCTTGGAGAGTCGGCGTATGAGGAATTGAGCGTAACTTTTGCAGACGGTGCCCGTTTAGGGCCCATAAGTACTTTTTGGAAATGTAGCGACCGTTTTTGATTGAACCCACAACTTCATCGTGACGTATGAGGGATTTTAGCCATTTTTTGAAAGAATGAGCACTTGCATATTTGAAACGCTTGGATAGTCGGCGTACGAGGAATTGAGCGTAACTTTTCCAGACGGTGTCCGTTTAGGGCCCATAAGTAGTTTTCGGAAATGTAGCGACCGTTTTGAATTGAACTCACTACTTCGTCGTGACGTATGAGGGATTTTAGCCATTTTTTGAAGGACAGAACACTTGCATATTTTGAACGCTTGGATAGTCGGTGTAAGAAGAATTGAGCGCAACTTTTGCGTACGGTGTCCGTCTTGGGCCCAAAAGTACTTTTTGGAAATGTAGCGACCGTTTTGTATTGAACTCACAACTTCGTCGTGACGTATGAGGGATTTTAGCCATTTTTTGAACGAATGAGCACTTGCAAATTTGGAATGCTTGGATTGTCGGCGTACGAGGAATTGAACGTAACTTTTCCAGACGATGTCCGTTTAAGGCCCATAAGTACTTTTTGGAAATGTAGCGACCGTTTTGGATTGAACTCACAACTTCGTCGTGACGTATGAGGGATTTTAGCCATTTTTTGAAAGAATGGGCACTAGCATATTTGGAACGCTGAGATAGTCAGCATACGAAGAATTGAGCATGACTTTTGCACACGGTATCCGTTTTGGGCCCATAAGTACTTTTTGGAAATGTAGCGACCGTTTTGGATTGAACTCATAATTCGTCGTGACGTATGAGGGATTTCTGCCATTTTTTGAAAGAATGAGCACTTGCATATTTGGACCGCTTGGATAGTCGGCGTACGAAGAATTGAGCGTAACTTTCATGCACGGTGTCCAGTTTGGGCCCATAAGTACTTTTTAGAAATGTAGCGACTATTTTGGATTGAACTCACAATTCGTCGTGACGTATGAGGAATTTTCTCCATTTTTTGAAAGAATGAGCACTTGCATATTTGGAATGCTTGGATAGTCGGCGTACGAAGAATTGAGCGTGACTTTTGCACACGATGTCCGTTTCGGGCTCATAAGTACTTTTTGGAAATGTAGCGATCATTTTGGATTGAACTCAAGACTTCGTCGTGATGTATGAGGGATTTTAGCCATTTTTTGAACGAATGAGCACTTGCAAATTTGGAACGCTTCGATAGTCGGCGTACGAGGAATTGAGAGTAACTTTTCCAGACGGTGTCCGTTTAGGGCCCATAAGTACTTTTTGAAAATGTAGCGACCGTTTTGGATTGAACTCACAACTTCGTCGTGACGTATGAGGGATTTTAGCCATTTCTTGAAAGAATGAACACTTGCATATTTGGAACGCTGAGATAGTCAGCGTATGAAAAATTGAGCGTGACTTTTGCGCACGGTGTCCGTTTTGGGCCCATAAGTACTTTTTGGAAATGTAACGACCGTTTTCGATTGAACTCACAATTCGTCGTGACGTATGAGGGGTTTTTTACATTTTTTGAAAGAATGAGCACTTCCATATTTAGAATGCTTGGATAGTCGGCGTACGATGAATTGAGCGTGACTTTTGCACACGGTGTCCGTTTCGGGCCCATAAGTTCTTTTTGGAAATGTAGAGATCATTTTGGGTTGAACTCAAGACTTCGTCGTGACGTATGAGGGATTTCGGCCTTTTATTCTAAAGAATGAGCGCTTCCATATTTGTAACGCTTGGAGAGTCGGCGTACAAGGAATTGAGCGTGACTTTTACAAACGATGTCCGTTTAGGGCCCATAAGTACTTTTCGAAAATCTAGCGACCATTTTGGATTGAGCTCAATACTTCATCGTGATGTTTGAGAGATTTCGGCCTTTTTTGGAATTGAGCTTAACTTTTGCAGACGATGTCCGTTTAGGGCCCATAAGTACTTTTTGGAAATGTAGCGCCCGTTTTGGATTGAACTCAAGACTTCGCTGTGACCTATGAGGGATTTCGGCCTTTTTTGGAATTGAGCGTAACTTTTGCAGACGGTGTCCGTTTAGGGCCCATAAGTAATTTTTGGAAATGTATCGACCGTTTTGGATTGAACTCACTACTTCGTCGTGACGTTTGAGGGATTTTAGCCATTTTTTGAAAGAATGAGCACTTGCATATTTGGAACGCTTGGATAGTCGGCGTACGAAGAATTGAGTGTAGCTTTTGCGTACGGTGTCCGTTTAGGGCCCATAAGTACCTTTTTGGAAATGTAGCGACCGTTTTGGATTGAACTCACAACTTCGTCGTGACGTATGAGGGATTTTAGCCATTTTTTGAAAGAATGAGCACTTGCATATTTGGAACGCTGAGATAGTCAGCGTACAACGAATTGAGCGTGACTTTTGCACACGGTGTCCGTTCTGGGCCCATAAGTACTTTTTGGAAATGTAGCGACCGTTTTGGATTGAACTCATAATTCGTCGTGACGTATGAGGGATTTCTGCCATTTTTTGAAAGAATGAGCACTTGCATATTTTGAACGCTTGGATAGTCGACGTACGAAGAATTGCAGATGACTTTTGCACACGGTGTCCGTTTCGGGCCCATAAGTACTTTTTGGAAATGTAGCGATCGTTTTGGATTGAGCTCAGGACTTCGTCGTGACGTGTGAGGGATTTCGGCCTTTTTTCTAAAGAATGAGCGCTTCCATATTTGTAACGCTTGGAGAGTCGGCGTACGAGGAATTGAGCTTGACTTTTACAGACGGTGTCCGTTTAGGGCCCATAAGTACTTTTTGGAAATGTAGCACCAGTTTTGGATTGAACTCAAGACGTCGCTGTGACCTATGAGTGATTTCGGTCTTTTTTGGAATTGAGCGTAACTTTTGCAGACGGTGTCCGTTTAGGGCCCACAAGTAATTTTTGGAAATGTAGCGACCGTTTTGGATTGAACTCACTACTTCGTCGTGACATATGAGGGATTTTAGCCAGTTTTTTGAAAGAACGAGCACTTGCATATTTGGAACGCTTGGATAGTCGGCGTGAGAAGAATTGAGTGCAACTTTTGCGTACGGTGTCCGTTTAGGGCCCATAAGTACTTTTTCGTAATGTAGCGAACGTTTTGGATTGAACTCACAACTTCGTCGTGACGTATGAGGGATTTTAGCCATTTTTTGAAAGAATGAGCACTTGCATATTTGGAACGCTGAGATAGTCAGCGTACAAAGAATTGAGCGTGACTTTTGCGCACGGTGTCCGTTTTGGGCCCATAAGTACTTTTTGGAAATGTAGCGACCGTTTTGGATTGAACTCATAATTCGTCGTGACGTATTAGGGATTTCTGCCTTTTTTTGAAAGAATGAGCACTTGCATATTTGGAACGCTTGGATAGTCGGTGTAGGAAGAATTGAGCGTGACTTTTGCACACGGTGTCCGTTTCGGGCCCATAAGTACTTTTTGGAAATGTAGCGATCGTTTTGGATTGAGCTCAAGACTTCATCGTGACGTGTGAGGGATTTCGGCCTTTTTTCTAAAGAATGAGCGCTTCCATATTTCTAACGCTTGGAGAGTCGGCGTACGAGGAATTGAGCTTGACTTTTACAGACGGTGTCCGTTTGGGGCCCATAAGTACTTTTTGGAAATGTAGCGCCCGTTTTGGATTGAACTCAAGACTTCGCTGTGACCTATGAGTGATTTCGGCCTCTTTTGGAATTGAGCGTAACTTTTGCAGACGGTGTCCGTTTAGGGCCCATAAGTAATTTTTGAAAATGTAGCGATCGTTTTGGATTGAACTCACTACTTCGTCGTGACGTATGAGGGATTTTAGCCATTTTTTGAAAGAATGAGCACTTGCATATTTGGAACGCTTGGATAGTCGGCGTACGAAGAATTGAGCGCAACTTTTGTGTACGGTGTCCGTTTTGGGCCCATAAGTACTTTTTCGAAATGTAGCGACCGTTTTGGATTGAACTCACAACTTCGTCGTGACATACGAGGGATTTTAGCCATTTTTTGAAAGAATGAGCACTTGCATATTTGGAACGCTGAGATAGTCAGCGTACGAAGAATTGAGCATGACTTTTACGTACGGTGTCCGTTTTGGGCCCATAAGTACTTTTTGGAAATGTAGCGACCTTTTTGGATTGAACTCATAATTCGTCGTGACATATGAGGGATTTCTGCCATTTTTTGAAGGAATGAGCACTTGCATATTTGTAACGCTTGGGTAGTCGGCGTACGAAGAATTGAGCGTGACTTTTGCACACGGTGTCCGCTTCGGGCCCATAAGTTCTTTTTGGAAATGTAGCGATCGTTTTGGATTGAGCTCAAGACTTCGTCGTGACGTATGAGGGATTTCGGCCTTTTTTCTAAAGAATGAGCGCTTCCATATTTGTAACGTTTGGAGAGTCGGCGTAAGAGGAATTGAGCGTAACTTTTGCAGACTGTGTCCGTTTAGGGCCCATAAGTACTTTTTGGAAATGTAGCGACCGTTTTGGATTGAACTCACAACTTCATTGTGACGTATGAGGGATTTTAGCCTTTTTTGAAAGAATGAGCACTTGCATATTTGGAACGCTTGGATAGTCGGCGTACGAGGAATTGAGCGTAACTTTTGCAGACGGTGTCCGTTTAGGGCCCATTAGTACTTTTTGGAAATGTAGCGACCGTTTTGGATTGAACTCAAGACTTCTTCGTGACGTATGAGGGACTTCGGCGATTTTTCAAAAGAATGAGCACATGCATATTTGGAACGCTTGGATAGTCGGCGTACGAAGAATTGAGCGTAACTTTTGCAGACGGTGTCCGTTTAGGGCCCATTAGTACTTTTTGGAAATGTAGCGACCGTTTTGGATTGAACTCAAGACTTCTTCGTGACGTATGAGGGACTTCGGCGATTTTTCAAAAGAATGAGCACATGCATATTTGGAACGCTTGGATAGTCGGCGTACGAAGAATTGAGCGTAACTTTTGCAGACGGTGTCCGTTTAGGGCCCATTAGTACTTTTTGGAAATGTAGCGACCGTTTTGGATTGAACTCACAACTTCGTCGTGACGTATGAGGGATTTCGGACATTTTTTGAAACAATGAGCACTTACAAATTTGGAACGCTTGGATAGTCAGCGTACGAGGAATTGAGCGTAACTTTTGCAGACGATGTCCGTTTAGGGCCCATAAGTACTTTTTGGAAATGTAGCAACCGTTTTCGATTGAACTCACAACTTCGTCGTGATGTATGAGGGATTTTAGCCAGTTTTTGAAAGAATGAGCACTTGCATATTTGGAACGCTTGGATAGTCGGCTACGAAGAATTGAGTGTAACTTTCGCGTACGGTGTCCGTTTTGGTCCCATAAGAACTTTTTGGAAATGTAGCGACCGTTTTGAATTGAATTCACTACATCGTCGTGACGTATGAGGGATTTTGACCATTTTTTCAAAGAATGAGCACTTGCATATTAGGAACGCTTGGATAGTCTGCGTACGAAGAATTGAGCGCAACTTTTGCGTACGGTGTCCGTCTTAGGCCCATAGGTACTTTTTGGAAATGTGGCGACCGTTTTGGATTGAACTCACAACTTCATCGTGACGTATGAGGGATTTTAGCCATTTTTCGAAAGAATGAGCACTTGCATATTTGGAACGCTTGGATAGTCAGCGTACGAGGAATTGAGCGTAACTTTTCCAGACGATGTCCGTTTAGGGCCCATAAGTACTTTTTGGAAATGTAGCGACCCTTTTGGATTGAACTCACAACTTCATCGTGACGTATGAGGGATTTTAGCCATTTTTCGAAAGAATGAGCACTTGCATATTTGGAACGCTTGGATAGTCAGCGTACGAGGAATTGAGCGTAACTTTTCCAGACGATGTCCGTTTAGGGCCCATAAGTACTTTTTGGAAATGTAGCGACCCTTTTGGATTGAACTCACAACTTCATCGTGACGTATGAGGGATTTTAGCCATTTTCTGAAAGAATGAGCACTTGCATATTTGGAACGCTGAGATAGTCAGCGTACAAAGAATTGAGCGTGACTTTTGCGCATGGTATCCATTTGGGGCCCATAAGTACTTTTTGGAAATGTAGCAACCGTTTTGGATTGAACTCATAATTCGTCGTGACGTATGAGGGATTTTTGCCATTTTTTGAAAGAATGAGCACTTCCATATTTGGAACGCTTGGATAGTCGGCGTACGACGAATTGAGCGTGACTTTTGCACACGGTGTCCGTTTCGGGCCCATAAGTACTTTTTGGAAATGTAGCGATCATTTTGGATTGAACTCAAGACTTCGTCGTGACGAATGAGTGATTTCGGCCTTTTTTCTAAAGAATGAGCGCTTCCATATTTGTAATGCTTGGAAAGTCGGCGTACGAGGAATTGAGTGTGACTTTTGCACACAGTGTCCGTTTCGGGCCCATAAGTACTTTTTGGAAATGTAGCGATCGTTTTGGATTGAGCTCAAGGCTTCGTCGTGACGTGTGAGGGATTTCGGCCTTTTTTCTAAAGAATGAGCGCTTCCATATTTGTAACGCTTGGAGAGTCGGCGTACGAGGAATTGAGCTTGACTTTTACAGACGGTGTCTGTTTAGGGCCCATAAGTACTTTTTGGAAATGAAGCACCCGTTTTGGATTGAACTCAAGACTTCGCTGTGACCTATGAGGGATTTCGGCCTTTTTTGGAATCGAGCGTAAGTTTTGTAGACGGTGTCCGTTTAGGGCCCATAAGTAATTTTTGGAAATGTAGCGACCGTTTTGGATTGAACTCACTACTTTGTCGTGACGTATGAGGGATTTTAGCCATTTTTTGAAAGAATGAGAACTTGCATATTTGGAACGCTTGGATAGTCGACGTACGAAGAATTGAGCGTAACTTTTGCGTACGGTGTCCGTTTAGGGCCCATAAGTACTTTTTGGAAATGTAGCGACCGTTTTGG
>NW_019265806.1:0-9271 GCF_002742605.1 Olea europaea var. sylvestris | reverse complement strand
CCAAAACGGTCGCTACATTTCCAAAAAGTTCTTATGGGCCCAAAATGGACACCGTGTGCATAAGTTACGCTCAATTATTCGAACGTCGATAATCCAAGCGCTCCAAATATGCAGGTGCTAATTCTTTTGAAAAATAGTCGAAATCCCTCAAACGCCACGACGAAGTTTTGAGTTCAATCCAAAACGGTCGCTACATTTCCAAAATGTACTTATGGGCTGAAAACGGATACCGTGTGTAAAAGTTACGCTAAATTCTTCATACGCCGACAATCCAAGTGCTCCAAATATGCAAGTGCTCATTCTTTTGAAAAATGGCCGAAATCCCTCATACGTCACAATGAAGTGGTGAGTTCAATCCAAAACGGTCGCTACATTTCCAAAAAGTTCTTATGGGCCCAAAATGGACACCGTGTGCGTAAGTTATGCTCAATTTTTCGAATGTCGACAATCCAAGCACTCCAAATATGCAAGTGCTCATTCTTTCGAAAAATGGCCGAAATCTCTCGTACGTCACGACGAAGTTGTGAGTTCAATCCAAAACGGTCTCTACATTTCCAAAAAGTTCCTATGGGCCCAAAACGGACATCGTGTGCATAAGTTACGCTCAATTCTTCGAATGCCGACAATCCAAGCGCTCCAAATATGCAAGTGCTCATTCTTTTGAAAAATGGCTGAAATCCCACATACGTCACGACGAAATGGTGAGTTCAATCCAAAACTGTCGCTACATTTCCAAAAAGTACTTATGGGGCCGAAAATGGACACCGTGTGCAAAAGTTATGCCAAATTCTTCGTACGTCGACATTTCAAGCTTTCCAAATATGCAAGTGCTTGTTCTTTTGAAAAATGGCCGAATTCCCACATACGTCACGACGAAGTGGTGAGTTCAATCCAAAACGGTCGCTACATTTCCAAAAAGTTCTTGTGGGCCCAAAATGGACACCGTGTGCATAAGTTACGCTCAATTCTTTGAACGTCAACAATCCAAGCGCTCCAAATATGCAAGTGCTAATACTTTTGAAAAATAGCCGAAATCCCTCTTACGTCACGACGAAGTTTTGAATTCAATCCAAAACGGTCGCTACAAATATACAAGTGCTCATTCTTTTGAAAAATGGCCGAAATCCCTCATACGTCACGACGAAGTGGTGAGTTCAATTCATAACGGTCGCTACATTTCCAAAAAGTTCTTATGGGCCCAAAATGGACACCGTGTGCATAAGTTACGCTCAATTCTTCGAATGCCGACAATCCAAGCGCTCCAAATATGCAAGTGCTCATTCTTTCGAAAAATGGCAAAATTCCCTCGTACGTCACGACGAAGTTGTGAGTTCAATCCAAAACGGTCGCTACGTTTCCAAAAAGTTCCTATGGGCCCAAAACGGACATCGTGTGCATAAGTTACACTCAATTCTTCAAATGTCGACAATCCAAGCGCTACAAATATGCAAGTGCTCATTCTTTAGAAAAGTGGCCGAAATCCCTCGTACGTCACGAGGAAGTGGTGAGTTCAATCCAAAAATGTCGCTACATTTCGAAAAAGTTCTTATGGGCCCAAAATGGACATAGTGTGCATAAGTTACGCTCAATTCTTCGAACGTCAACAATCCAAGTGCACCAAATATGCAAGTGCTAATTCTTCAGAAAAATAGCCGAAATCCCTCCTACGTCACGACGAAGTTTTGAATTCAATCCAAAACGGTCGCTAGATTTCCAAAAAGTTCCTATGGGCCCAAAACGGACATCGTGTGCATAAGTTACGCTCAATTCTTCGAATGCCGACAATCCAAGCGCTCCAAATATGCAAGTGTTCATTCTTTTGAAAAATGGCCGAAATCCCTCATACGTCACGACGAAGTGGTGAGTTCAATCCAAAACGGTCGCTACATTACCAAAAAGTTCTTATGGGCCCAAAATGGACACCGTGTGCATTTGTCACGCTCAATTCTTCGAACGCCAACAATCCTAGCGCTCCAAATACGCAACTACTCATTCTTTTGAAAAATGGCCGAAATCCCCCATACGTCACGACGAAGTTGTGAGTTCAATCCAAAACGGTCGCTACATTTCCAAAACGTTCTTATGGGCCCAAAACGGACACCGTGTGCATAAGTTACCCTCAATTCTTCGAATACCGACAATCCAAGCGCTCCAAATATGCAAGTGCTCATTATTTTGAAAAATGGCCGAAATCCCTCCTACGTCACGACGAAGTGGTGAGTTCAATCCAAAACGGTCTCTACATTTCCAAAAAGTTCTTATGGGCCCAAAATGGACACCGTGTGCATAAGTTACTCTCAATTCTTCGAATGCCAACAATCCAAGCGCTCCAAATATGCAAGTGCTCATTATTCCGAAAAATGGCCGAAATCCCTCGTACGTCACGACGAAGTTGTGAGTTCAATCCAAAACGGTCGCTACATTTCCAAAAAGTTCTTATGGGCCCAAAATGGACACCGTGTGCATAAGTTACGCTCAATTCTTCGCATGCCGACAATCCAAGCGCTCCAAATATGCAAGTGCTCATTCTTTTGAAAAATTGTCAAAATTCCTCGTACGTCACGATGAATTCGTGAGTTCAATCCAAAACGGTTGCTACATTTCCAGAAAGTTCTTATGGGCCCAAAATGGACACCGTGTGCATAAGTTACGCTCAATTCTTCGCATGCCGACAATCCAAGCGCTCCAAATATGCAAGTGCTCATTCTTTTGAAAAATTGTCAAAATTCCTCGTACGTCACGATGAATTCGTGAGTTCAATCCAAAACGGTTGCTACATTTCCAGAAAGTTCTTATGGGCCCAAAATGGACACCGTGTGCATAAGTTACGCTCAATTCTTCGCATGCCGACAATCCAAGCGCTCCAAATATGCAAGTGCTCATTCTTTCAAAAAATGGCCGAAATCCCTCGTACGTCACGATGAAGTGGTGAGTTCAATCCAAAACGGTCGCAACATTTCCAAAAAGTGCTTATGGGCTGAAAACGGACACCGTGTGCAAAAGTTACGCTAAATTCTACACACGCCGACAATTAAAGCGTTCCAAATATGCAAGTGCTCATTCATTTGAAAAATGGCCAAAATCCCTCATACGTCATGACGAAGTGGTGAGTTCAATCCAAAACGGTCGCTACATTTTCAAAAAGTTCTTATGGGCCCAAAATGGACATCGTGTGCATAAGTCACGCTCAATTCTTCGAATGCCGACAATCCAAGCGCTCCAAATATGCAAGTGCTCATTCTTTCGAAAAATGGCCGAAATCCCTCATACGTCACAATGAAGTGGTGAGTTCAATCCAAAACGGTCGCTACATTTTCAAAAAGTTCTTATGGGCCCAAAATGGACACCGTGTGCATAAGTCACGCTCAATTCTTCGAATGCCGACAATCCAAGCGCTCCAAATATGCAAGTGCTCATTCTTTCAAAAAATGGCCGAAATCCCTCGTACGTCACGATGAAGTTGTGAGTTCAATCCAAAACGGTCGCAACATTTCCAAAAAGTAGGTATGGGCCGAAAACGAACACCTTGTGCAAAAGTTACGCTAAATTCTTCGTACGTCGACAATTAAAGCGTTCCAAATATGTAAGTGCTCATTCTTTTCAAAAATGACCGAAATCCCTCATACGTCACGACGAAGTGGTGAGTTCAATCCAAAACGGTCGCTACATTTTCAAAAAGTTCTTATGGGTCCAAAATGGACACCGTGTGCATAAGTTACGCTCAATTCTTCGAATGCCGAAAATCCAAGCGCTCCAAATATGCAGGTGCTAATTCTGTAGAAAAATAGTCGAAATCACTCGAACGCCACGACGAAGTTTTGAGTTCAATCCAAAACGGTCGCTACATTTCCAAAATGTACTTATGGGCTGAAAACGGACACCGTGTGCAAAAGTTACGCTAAATTCTTCGTACACCGACAATTAAGGCGTTCCAAAGATGCAAGTGCTCATTCTTTTGAAAAATGGCCGCAATCCCTCACACGTCATGAGGAAGTGGTTAGTTCAATCCAAAACGGTCGCTACATTTCCAAAAATTTCTTATGGGCCCAAAATGGAAATCGTGTGCATAAGTTACGCTCAATTCTTCAAATGTCGACAATCCAAGCGCTCCAAATATGCAAGTGCTCATTCTTTTGAAAAATGGCCGAAATCTCTCGTACATCACGACGAAGTTGTGAGTTCAATGCAAAACGGTCGCTACATTTCCAAAAAGTTCCTATGGGCCCAAAACGGACATCGTGTGCATAAGTTACGCTCAATTCTTCGAATGCCGACAATCCAAGCGCTCCAAATATGCAAGTGCTCATTCTTTTGAAAAATGGCCGAAATCCCTCATACGTCACGACGAAGTGGAGAGTTCAATCCAAAACGGTCGCGACATTTACAAAAAGTTCTTATGGGCCCAAAATGGACACCGTGTGCATAATTTACGCTCAATTCTTCGAACTCAACAATCCAAGTGCTCCAAATATGCAAGTGCTAATTCTTTAGAAAAATAGCCAAAATCCCACTTACGTCACGACGAAGTTTTGAATTCAATCCAAAACGGTCGCTACATTTCCAAAAAGTTCCTATGGACCCAAAATGGACATCGTGTGCATAAGTTGAGCTCAATTCTTCGAATGCCGACAATCCAAGCGCTCCAAATATGCAAGTGCTCTTTCTTTTGAAAAATGGCCGAAATCCGTCATACGTCACAATGAAGTGGTGAGTTCAATCCAAAACGGTCGCTACATGTCCAAAAAGTTCTTATGGGCCCAAAATGGACACCGTGTGCATAAGTTACGCTCAATTCTTCAAATGTCGACAATCCAAGCACTCCAAATATGCAAGTGCTCATTCTTTCGAAAAACGGCCGAAATCCCTCGTACGTCACGACGAAGTTGTGAGTTCAATCCAAAACGGTCGCTACATTTCCAAAAAGATCCTATGGGCCCAAAACGGACATCGTGTGCATAAGTTACGCTCAATTCTTCAAATGCCGACAATCCAAGCGCTCCAAATATGCAAGTGCTCATTCTTTTGAAAAATGGCCGAAATCCCTCATACGTCATGACGAAGTGGTGAGTTCAATCCAAAAAGGTCGCTACATTTCCAAAAAGTTCTTATGGGCACAAAATGGACACCGTGTGCATAAGTTTCGCTCAATTCTTCGACTGTAAACAATCCAAGCGCTCCTAATATGCAAGTGCTAATTCTTTAGAAAAATAGCCAAAATCCCTCCTACGTCACGACGATGTTTTGAATTCAATCCAAAATGGTCGCTACATCTCCAAAAATTTCCTACGGGCCCAAAATGGACATCGTGTGCATAAGTTATGCTCAATTCTTCGAATGCCGACAATCCAAGCGCTCCAAATATGCAAGTGCTCATTCTTTCGAAAAATGGCCAAAATCCCTCATACGTCACGACGAAGTTGGGAGTTCAATCCAAAACGGTCGCTACATTTCCAAAAAGTTCTTATGGGCCCAAAATGGACATCGTGTGCATAAGTTACGCTCAATTTTTCGAAAGTCGACAATCCAAGCGTTACAAATATGCAACTGCTCGTTCTTTTGAAAAATGGCCGAAATCCCTCATACGTCACGATGAAGTGGTGAGTTCAATCCAAAACAGTCGCTACATTTCCAAAAAGTTCTTATGGGCCGAAAACGGACACCGTGTGTATAAGTTACGCTCAATTCTTCGAATGCCGACAATCCAAGCGCTCCAAATATGCAACTGCTCAGTCTTTTGAAAAATAGCCGAAACCCCTCATACATCACGACTAAGTTGTGAGCTCAATCCAAAACGGTCGCTACATTTCCAAAAAGTACTTATGGGCTGAAAACGGACACCGTGTGCAAAAGGTTACGCTAAATTCTTCGTACGTCGACAATTCAAGCGTTCCAAATATGCAAGTGCTCATTCTTTTGAAAAATGGCCGAAATCCCTCACACGTCACGATGAAGTGGTTAGTTCAATCCAAAATGGTCGCTACATTTCCAAAAAGTTCTTATGGGCCCAAAATGGACACCGTGTGCATAAGTTACGCTCAATTCTTCGAACGTCAACAATCCAAGAGCTCCAAATATGCAACTGCTCATTCTGTTGAAAAATGGCCGAAATCTGTCGTACGTCACGACGAAGTGGTGAGTTCAATCCAAAATGGTCGCAACATTTCGAAAAAGTTCTTATGGGCCCAAAACGGATATCGTGTGCATAAGTTACGCTCAATTCTTCGAATGTCGACAATCCAAGCGCTCCGAATATGCAAGTGCTCATTCTTTTGAAAAATTGACGAAATCCCTCATAGTCACGACGAAGTGGCGAGTTCAATCCAAAATGGTCGCTACATTTCCAAAAACTTCTTATGGGCCCAAAACGGACACCGTGTGCATAAGTTACGCTCAATTCTTCGACTGTCGACAATCCAAGCGCTGCAAATATGCAAGTGCTCATTCCTTTGAAAAATGGCCAAAATCCCTCATACGTCACGACGAAGTGGTGAGTTCAATCCAAAACGGTCGCTACATTTCCAAAAAGTTCTTACGGGCCCGAAATGGACACCGTGTGCATAAGTTACGCTCAATTCTTCGAACGTCAACAATCCAAGCACTCCAAATATGCAACTGCTCATTCTTTTGAAAAATGGCCGAAATCCATCGTACGTCACGACGAAGTGGTGAGTTCAATCCAAAACGGTCGCTATATTTCCAAAAAGTACTTATAGGCCGAAAACGGACATCGTCTGCAAAAGTTTCGCTAAATTCTTCGTACGCCGACAATTCAAGCATTCCAAATATGCAAGAGCTCATTCTTTTAAAAAATGGCCTAAATCCCTCATACGTCACGATGAAGTGGTGAGTTCAATCCAAAATGGTCGCTACATTTCCAAAAAGTTCTTATGGGCCCAAAATGGACATCGTGTGCTTAAGTTACGCTCAATTCTTCGGACGTCAACAATCCAAGGGCTCCAAATATGCAACTGCTCATTCTTTTGAAAAATGGCCGAAATCCCTCATACGTCACGACGAAGTGGTGAGTTCAATCCAAAAAGATCGTTATATTTCCAAAAAGTTCTTATGGGCCCAAAATGGACACCTTGTGCATAAGTTACGCTCAATTCTTCGAACGTCAACAATCCAAGCGCTCCAAATATGCAACTGCTCATTCTTTTGAAAAATGGCTGAAATACCTCGTAAGTCAGGACGAAGTGGTGAGTTCAATCCAAAACGGTCGCTACATTTCCAAAAAGTTCTTATGGGCCCAAAATGCACATCGTGTGCATAAGTTACGCTCAATTCTTCGAATGTCGACAATCCAAGCGCTCCAAATATGCAAGTGCTCATTCTTTCGAAAAATGGCTAAAATCCCTCGTACGTCACGACGAAGTTGTGAGCTAAATCCAAAACGGTCGTTACATTTTCAAAAAGTTCCTATGGGCCCAAAACGGACATCGTGTGCATAATTTACGCTCAATTCTTCGAATGCCGACAATCTAAGCGCTCCAAATATGCAAGTGCTCATTCCTTTGAAAAATGGCCAAAATCCCTCATACATCACGACGAAGTGGTGAGTCCAATCCAAAACGGTCGCTACATTTCCAAAAAGTTCTTATGGGCCCAAAATGGACACCGTGTGCATAAGTTACGCTCAATTCTTCGAACGTCCACAATCCAAGCGCTCCAAATATGCAACTGCTCATTCTTTTGAAAAATGGCCGAAATCCCTCATACGTCACGGCGAAGTGGTGAGTTCAATCCAAAACGGTGGCTACATTTTCAAAAAGTTGTTATGGGCCCAAAACGGACACCGTGTGCATAAGTTACGCTCAATTCTTCGAATGTCGACAATCTAGGCTCTCCAAATACGTAAGTGCTCATTCTCTTGAAAAATGGCCGAAATCCCTCATACGTCACGACGAAGCGGTGAGTTCAATCCAAAACGGTTGTTACATTTCCAAAAAGTTCTTATGGGCCCAAAATGGACCCCATGTGCATAAGTTACGCTCAATTCTTCGAACGTCAACAATCCAAGCGCTCCAAATATGCAAGTGCTCATTCTTTTTAAAAATGGCCGAAATCCCTCGTACGTCACGACGAAGTTGTGAGTTCAATCCAAAACGGTCGCTACATTTCCAAAAAGTTCTTATGGCCCCAAAATGGACACCGTGTGCATAAGTTACGCACAATTCTTCGAACGTCAACAATCCAAGCGCTCCAAATATGCAAGTGCTTATTCTTTAGAAAAATAGCCAAAATCCCTCTTACGTCACGACGAAGTTTTGAATTCAATCCAAAATGGTCGCTACATTTCCAAAAAGTACTTATGGGCCGAAAACGGATACCTTGTGCAAAAGTTACGCTAAATTCTTCGTACGCCGACAATTAAAGCGTTCCAAATATGTAAGTGCTCATTCTTTTCAAAAATGGCCGAAATCCCTCATACGTCACGACGAAGTGGTGAGTTCAATCCAAAACGGTCGCTACATTTCCAAAAAGTTCCTATGGGCCCAAAACGGAAATCGTGTGCATAAGTTACGCTCAATTCTTCGAATGTCGACAATCCAAGGGCTCCAAATATGAAAGTGCTCATTCTTTTGAAAAATGGCCGAAATCCCTCAATCGCCACGACGAAGTGGTGAGTTCAATCCAAAATGGTCGCTATATTTCCAAAAAGTTCTTATGGGCCCAAAATGGACACCGTGTGCATAAGTTACACTCAATTCTTCGAATGCCGACAATATAGGCCCTCCAAATACGTAAGTGCTCATTCTTTTGAAAATTGGCCAAAATCCCTCATACGTCACGATGAAGCGGTGAGTTCAATCCAAAATGGTTGTTACATTTCCAAAAAGTTCTTATGGGGCCAAAATGGACACCATGTGCATAAGTTACGCTCAATTCTTCGAACGTCGACAATCCAAGCGCTCCAAATATGCAAGTGCTCATTCTTTTGAAAAATGGCCGAAATCCCTCATACGTTACGACGAAGTTGTGAGCTCAATCCAAAACGGTCGCTACATTTCCAAAAAGTACTTATGGGCTGAAAACGGACACCGTGTGCAAAAGTTACGCTAAATTCTTCGTACGTCGACAATTCAAGCGTTCCAAATATGCAAGTGCTCGTTCTTTTGAAAAATGAACGAAATCCCTTATACGTCACGACGAAGTGGTGAGTTCAATCCAAAACGGTCGCTACATTCCCAAAAAGTTCTTATGGGCCCAAAATGGACACCGTGTGCATAAGTTACGCTCAATTCTTCGAATGTCAACAATCCAAGCGCTC
>NW_019265805.1:828961-831261 GCF_002742605.1 Olea europaea var. sylvestris | reverse complement strand
TAAAATAATTCTAATCTAGTCGATAAGGAAATAAGTAAAAGAAATTTTCATGATAATCACTGGAATTGTCAAACTGCAAAAAATCTCATTTCTATGTAGGAAAACAATATAAAATTGAGGAAAAAACTAGACATCTAGGTTTTTTGGTCATAACTCGCAAATATAATTCAAATTTTTCCAAGTTCCACGGCAATCATTAGGTTATCCATAATAATCGTCATTTGAAATGCAATGTTCAGAGTTGTGCAGGTCAACATGGCACGTGTTCAGTTGAACTTTTCAACTCTACTGGGTCATTTTACCCAAGTGGGACCTATGTGGCTCATCATCACAGCCAAATTCATGAACATTTTGATAAAGAATTTCCAAATCTATATCTAAATGACTGTCATTCATCAATAAAAACTTAAATTTTTGTCAAAGAACTCTCTTTTGTATTAGTATCATACCAGATGATTAGAGAATTGTGTATCTCACTCATATTTCATAAGCCAAATTCATCCATGTACTATTGAAGCAAAATAATTGTGTTCAGTATAAAGTAGCATATGTTTCCTTCCCATGTTTTATTAACCGCGCTTGCCAGTATATAATGACCAGCTACAGCTGTTTAGCTACTTTATAAGCTCTTCTTAGACGGGAAAACAGAGAAAATCTCCCCCAAGTATAGTTAAACCTAAAAACAAAATAACTTCTATATCATGAGGAAAGCAGAAGAAAGTAAGGACAGACAAGTTCATAGCAAGGAGCAAACAAATCAGACCAGCTGCACAGATGAAAAGTTAATTTAATGAGATCAAAATTGATGGCAGATATGCACAGAAGCAGTCTAGAAAGGCTCATACCCCAAAAGTTGTAAGTTTGACATCAAGTTCATAAACACGACTAGACTGTACCTACAACTATTCACACTTCGCGCACACGCATAAACACAAAAAGAAAGGGATGAAAAAACTACCTTCAGGGTCTCCATTTCTTCTTTTGTGGGACAGAATTTTATAAGATTCTCAACTTGATCAATGTCCAGGGCTGCAGAATCCAAAGCCAGTATGGCATTCTGGAAAAAAAATAATAATAATAATAAAATAAAAGACTCAGGAATCAGCCTCGTGATGTTAATTTATGATTAATCCTTCATCTATAATGTATTAAGTGGAATATAATGGAAACAGTTCGTACTACTACTGTTTAACTCCAATGAAGAAAACAGTTATGCCAATTCTCCAGCACTAGTTGATATGAAAAAACAGTCTCATAGAGTCATAGAAATGTTGCATTAAGATTAAGCTCTTGTTTGAGCCCCATTTTAGGTAAAAATGTGTTTTGAAATAGTGACTTTTTGGATAATGAGTGGTTAAAAAAAATAAGGAAAATGTTTTTGGTTTACAAGTAAAATTATTTTACTGGAGAATACGTTGTTGAAAATGAGTCTTGAAAAAATGAGTTTTTGAAAAAATGGGGCTCAAACAAGAGCTAAGCTTGTCATATAATTGCATAAGGTTGTCATTGGAAGCAATGGAGGCGATCATAAATGTTCTTGAAACACGATTAAAATACTTTGTTTCTTGTGCCTGCTTTTTTTTATGTTGACTCTTCCCCCTCCTTTTCAAATGAAAATCAACAACATAAGCATCTAACTCTTGTAAGCCAATTTCTACATTTTGCACTAGACTATGCACTTTCACAGAGGACTAAGATGGAATGATTGAAAGAGAAAGGACATTTCCTTACACACAAGTCACTGAATTTGAAAATTCCTGATTACTATTAATATAATTAAAATAATCAACTGAAAAGATAGACCTTATATATTTCAAGTAAGGTAGTCAAAAAAAGAATGAAATTGAGAAAATGAGCCAATGGTCCAATTATTTAACAAGAAGCAAAAATAATTACAAAGTCTTTGTAGGCAAACAAGAATATATTAAAGACTTAAGAATATAGTAAGTCAGTCCAACAAGAAGAAGAACAAGCAAAGCTACCCAACTAAATTGAGTTACACTACATGAATCCTTTCGTCACCTCATTTAATCCAGCACTACTGTACTGAAAATTTCAATTAAATTAAATCTTTTGCGTAACCCATTTTGTTAATTTTAAAATATTTCTCCCTCTTTCAACCCTTTTTTGTATTAAAATAGCTGTTGTGAATGGGCACTTATTTAAGTTGATGCAAGACATGTCACAACTAGCCAAATTGTCCTTCCCCTGATTTTCTAAATGATGAAAACAACGAACTACAAAAGGAATATAGAGAACTAGAGAGTAGAAATATCAATTTTGTATTGAGCATGAGGAGG